>NC_091058.1:139446174-139747841 GCF_000393655.2 Nicotiana sylvestris
ATATAAGTGGACGGCGTGCCACACGATCCCATAATATAGTTCATAATATCTGACTTCATATAGTAGACCCCTTCAGGGGAGAATAACAACTCAATACCTTTAACCCGGCAAGGGTACAGCTAACAGCCCAAAATATCCCGACAAGGGAGAGTATATATATCAGTCTACACATCCCGGCAAGGGAGTACTCACAACACATTCTCTTTTTAAATCACTTCTTCCTCAACTAACACATTCATGTTCGAGCTAACGCTCCAAAAGTACACCAATCACAATTCTACCTCAATCGTTCACATTATATGAAACTCATCAAGTAAACAAGGAGATTGTGTCACATTATTCGAATTAAAAGCAATTAAGACCCACGGTCATGCTAGACTCCGGTGCATAGATAACCGTCACCATGCCTATACACCGTACTCCACGTTAGCAAGTAGCAAATAACATCCTAATCCTATTCCCTCAAGCCGAAGTTAGAACAAACACTTACCTCGAACTTCCACGGCCAACTCAAGCCTTTGCCTCGCGAATTCGTGTCCGAAATTCTCAAATCTAGTCATAAACAATTCGATTCAGTCAATAAAAATTATAAGAATTAATTATATATGAATTTCTACATTTTCCATTAAAATCCGAAATTTAACTCAAAATTGCCCGTGGGGCCCACGTCTCAGAATCCAACGAAAGTAGCAAAATATGAACACCCATTCAACCACGAGTCCAACCATACCAAAATTATCCAATTCCGATATCATTTGGTTTTTCAAATCATCATTTTACATTTTTGAAAGGTTCCACAATTTTCTTCCCAAATTCCATCTCAATTCACGAATTAAATGATGAATTCAGTGATAGATTCATGTACTCTAACCAAATCTGAGTTAGAATCACTTACCCCGACCAATTTCTTGGAAAACCTTCGAAAAATCGCCAAAATCCGAGCTCTCTAGGTCAAAATATCAAATAAAACCCAAAACCTCGTATTTATAGAGTACCCCTCGGATTCCAACACCGCTGACCGCACAAAAATGACCGCGGTCCGCGCAAAACCAGCGGGGTCCGCGCAAAAACGACTGCGGCCGCGCAGGTCTTGCTCTGCAGGGATAGACTTTAGTATTTTTGGCCATAACTTTTGCTACATTTGTCCAAATTGCGATGTCTTTACCTTTCTGGAAACTAGACACAAAGGACTACAACTTCCGTTTTTGAATCACCTCAAAATTCCTTGTGGATCAAAAGATATGAGCTTCCGAAGTAGGACCAGTAACCTGCAGTGTTCAGTGACCGCGGCCGCGCCCACTTTGACGCGGTCAGCGCTAGGCCAGCGCGCCCAGCGCGAAAAGGAGCGCGGTCCGCGCCACAACTGCTGCCCCCTCCATTTTCTAAGTTCCGGAGTGTCTGTACTCGCTCAAAACTCACCCGAACCACACCCGAGGCCCCCGGGACCTCAACCAAAAGCACCAACGTATCCTAAAACATTTTTCAACCTCGTTCCAATCATCAAAACACTTCAACAACACCAAAAACCATCAAATTACCTCAAATTCGAGCCTAAGTTCTTCTAAAACTTCCAAAACACGCATTCGATAAAAAACCCAACCAAATCACGTCCGAATGACATGAAATTTTGCACACATATCCCAAATCACTTAACGGAGCTACAACAACTCTCGAAATTCCATTCCGACCCTCAGATCAAAATCTCACCTATCAACCAGAATTCGCCAAAATACTAACTTCGCCAATTCAAGCCTAATTCTACACCGTACCTCCGAAACCACTTCCGATCACTCTCCTAAGTGACAAATCACCTTCCGAATCTAACCGAACTATCGGAACTCACATCCGAACCCTCTAACACATAAGTCAACATCCGGTTGACTTTTCCAACTTAAACCTCAAAATATTCTTTATATTTAACTTCGAATCTTCCGAAAACCAAACTCGACCTTACATGCGAGTCATAATACATATTACGAAGCTGATCGAGATCTTAAGTCGTTGAACGAGGCGTTAATTCTTAAAACGACAAGTCGGGTCGTTACAAGGAATGTCTTTTTTCTTAATCTTGTCGTTTTCCTCATTCTCTTTTTAGTTCTGTTAAATGCAGATTTCAATAACATGACATGCTTGCGGACTTCATGCCTAGATCCTAAAACAATGTCAGATTTTGAAATAATGAATCAAGAATTAGATTGCAATGAAGATAAGTTTAAGGAAATAAAACAAAGAGTTGGAACAACTGAAGGAAGATTGGCTTCAGTTTGGAAATGTCCGTACATTTCAACAAGAGTACTACCAAAAGAGTGCGTTGTATTTGGGACACATCGAATGAAGTGTCCCTGTAACAACTGTCAATGCAAATGCAGCCAAAAGGTACTATGTTTGATCCTCCATATAGTATTAATATTCTCCGGTTGGGATGGGGAAGACTTTCATTCTCGCTACCCAAACACTATCAACCGTTTGCAAATCTTACGAGCCGGTTACTCTTCTTTGATTACCCTCTTTGGAACCTAAAGTGTTATTAAAAAAAAGTTTTAAAAGAAAAAAAAGATGGAAGAAAAAAACAAAGAAAATGATGAAAAAGAGAGGAAAAGAAAAACGAAAAGAAAACAAAACAGAAGAAAAAAAAAAGGTTTCCTGAACTACGTTCGACTTGATTCCGAAAGGACGTAGACAACCTCTCTCTGGGGTTCAGTCACACCAAAACAAAAAATTCAAATTCCCCCAAAAGTGAAACTGGGGCAGATGTTATAATGGTTCGACGATGATCCCGCCTGAATGGTTCCAAAGTTGTAATTCAGTCCAAATCATCTTTACCCAAATCCTTTCAAGTCCTTCCGTTCAATCGGTGAGAATGTCCAAGGATCGGAGAATGCAACTACTTGAATCCGATGAAACTAAGTGTGAGAAATAAAATGAGAGAGTTTTATTGGTGAAAACCCACACAGGTACCGTAAGGCGATGGTAAGCAGAGAAATTGAAAATGAGAGTCTTGTTAGTGAGAACTCGCAAGAGCATTATAAGGCGGTGGTGAGAAGAGAAATGAGAGTGGCCATCTAGTGAAACTCCGCAAAGGGCGGCACTGATCGAAAAGAAGATCCTCACAACCATCAGAATTGATAGAGTCCTGACAAGGTTTCTCGATTTTGAGGCAAAGATTGTGACAAATTTTTGAGAATCGGACGGTTTACACAAATCAGGCATCCAGTCCAAAAGGCATTCCATGTTCATTGAAGTCCGATGTACCTTGGATAAGTCCTTCTTTCCTTTCCCCGAAAGGGACACTACTTGTTTTAAACTCATTCTCCATTCCATTATTTGTTTTCTTTGAATCTCTTTCGGTCTAACTCTATTCCAAAACTGAGACAAAGAAGGGACAAGACTGATTTACAAGGTTCTCATTTGACACGAGCTAACGTGCAATAAGGCACCCAGCCTCGTCAGGGGCATCAAGTCGACTCCGACTGGCCATGGCGGCTGATGTTTTGAAATTAAAAACTCTTGGAAGTTGAAAAAGTTGAGTCCCATGTGGCTAACCGTCTCGGCAAAGATTTGAAAAAAGCCAAGGTACCGTTAAATGCTCTGAAATTGAAGTTGGAAGAAAGAAGCCAGAAAAGAAAGGCCCACAAAGGAAAAGTAAAGTTGGAAAAGGTTAAGTCCCACGCGACTAACCGTTGCAACAAGTTTGAGGAGCCAAAAGTTCTCAAAAGCTCCGAAGAAAAAAAAACAAAAAAAAGAAAAAAAAAGAAAAAACAACAAGTCAAAAGTAAAAGGCCTACGAAGGCAAAATAAAGTCGAAAAGGTTGAGTTCCATCGACCAACCGTCATGGCAAAATCTGGAAAAAACCAGAAGTTCTCAGGGCCTAAAATGAATTCAGTCCCCAGAAAACGAGTAGTTGCAATTGAGATCTTCATCAAAGAAGCCGGGCTGAGATCAAGTGATTGAAACAATCAAGACCACAAAACCAACTACCGTTTCAAACTAACAATTGTTCTTTGTTTGAAAACATGAAACAGGTGCAATCCAAAGCAATCTTGCAAGAAGCAGGTGCAACCAAAGAGAAACTACGCAAGGGCTAGAAACAACTTTGTAGCAATAATCCATAAAGGGAAGTCTCCTCCAAAATTCTTTCCCGCATTTACTCATTCTATGAGAAAAAAGAAACAAAAAGAAAAAAAAGAGGTAAGATATAGGGTCCCCAATCTCTAGTTACTTTTTTCCAACATAGGGTCTCCACTCCCTAGTTGATTTTATTTTAAACATAGGGTCTCCACTTCTTAGTCTGCTTTTCCAACATAAGGTCTCCACTCCCTAGTTGAAGTTATTTTAGACATAGGGTCACCACTCCCTAGTCGTTTTTCCAACATAGGGTCTCCACTCCCTAGTTGATTTTATTTTAGACATAGGGTCTCCATTCCCTAGTCTGCTTTTCCAACATAGGATCTCCACTCCCTAGTTGATTTTATTTTAGACATAAGGTCTCCACTCCCTAGTCGCTTTTACAACATATGGTCTCCACCCCCTGGTTGATTTTATTTTAGACATAGGGACTCCACTCCCTGGTCTGCTTTTCCAACATAGGGTCTCCACTCCCTAGTTGAGCTTATTTTAGATATAGGGTCTCCACTCCCTAGTCACATTTCCAAC
Organism: Nicotiana sylvestris; assembly: GCF_000393655.2. NCBI lineage: Eukaryota > Viridiplantae > Streptophyta > Magnoliopsida > Solanales > Solanaceae > Nicotiana > Nicotiana sylvestris. The sequence continues at coordinate 139,450,829 of NC_091058.1, forward strand.
ATAGGGTCTCTACTCCCTAGTTGATTTTATTTTAGGCATAGGGTCTTTACTCCCTAGTCGCTTTTCCAACATAGGGTCTTCACTACCTAGTTGGTTTTATTTTAGGCATATGGTTTTCACTCCCTAGTCGCTTTTCCAACATAGGGTCTCCACTCTCTAGTTGAAGTTATTTTAGACATATGGTCACCACTCCCTAGTCGCTTTTCCAACATAGGGTCTCCACTCCCTGACTGATTTCATTATAGATATAGGGCTACACTCCCTAATCTCTTTTTCCCAAGGATACTCAATCCTGACTTTTATTGCTTTCAATAAAGAAGTAGTTTAGAATTTTGTTACAATAACTCACGAAATTTTCTTAATGAAAACTGGGGCAGAACAATTTCGCTCGTTTGTTTGTTTGGGTGTCCGAGCAGGTTTTACCTCGAGGCACAGGGTTCGAGATGACCAAAAGAAGTAGTCTCAATCCAGAATAAAAGACAAAAGAAGAAAAAGAAAAAAAAGTGAACTCAAAGTGCAGAAGCGGAGAAAAGATGTGAACTGCTCAAGACGTAATTGAAGTCACAAGCTTTGCATATCCCGCCTTGATCCAAGAAGTGGAAAAAGGAATGAACCAGCACCTGCAGCTAACAAGCGTCAAGATTCAGATCAGAGTTCGCATGAAGAACCAACCAAGACTCAAGATCAAGCTTCAGAAGACTCATAGATAGAAATCTTGTAACTCGTAGCTGGTAGGCTTAGTTAGTCTTTTTAATTTTGATTTTGATGTAATAACGGGACCGCGGACCAGAACTTCGACAGGAAGAAACCTCACTCGGCTCTCCACCTCAGTACTCCATCACTCTTCCTAATTCTGAACTACACGTGGCCTGATTCCTTTATAGCCAAGGATATGTAGGCAACTCAGATACCAGGGCTCAGTCACATTCTCGTTTCTCTTAGCATTTGGTCTCTATAAATAAGGGCCGGGTCAAAAAACCTGTCTCGTCGTTCTTTGTTTGAAAACTCTTTGCGTTTCCAGTCAAAGAGGGGCAGTTGTAGACATGTGATTTTTGACCCTCCCCAAGATTTTACATATTTTAGCATGTATTTAGTTTAGGCCTAATATAGTTATTTCAACTAATTTTGACTCATTTACTTTATTTCGTCACAAAAATAAAAATTACAAAAAAATATTTTATTTTATGTACTTTTCATAAAGCTAAAAAATATACAAAAATAATACCTAATTTTTATTTTAATGTGATATTTAAAAATACTAAAAAATAAGTTTGTTTTAACGGTTAGTCTTATTTTTATAGTTATTTTTACTTAAGTAAGATTAATTAGTAAATGAGGTCGTATTTTTAGTCTCATCACCGAGAAAGAATAAATTTGGGCTCAAACAACCAATTTTTAGGCCTAATTTTCGGACCTAACCCATAATAACCTAATCCCAATACCCCTAAAACCCTAGACTTGGACTATTAAAAGACCACTAGACTCTAAAGACCTAGTGGCCTAAGAGACTCATCGGTCGCAAAACAAAAAATAGACCCCACACCCCCTATCTATCTTCTTCTTCTTCTTCAGCCATTTTCCATGGTTTTTTCCTAAACAAAGAACGAACTGGCCCTGTTCTTCAGCACAAGAAAATCGAAAAGAGACCCCTCTCCCTCGGCTGAAACTTAGCTTCTAGGCAGTCCAAAAACACCAGCTAAATCGACTCTAAAGGCAACTAAAACACGACCCCAAAACCCAGTGATAATCTGCTCGGAAACCACCAAAAATGCTGCCAGTTCACCCCTCGAAATAGCCACGAAATCAGCATTAAACCACCACAAATTTCTGCTCAAAACCGCCCCCAAAATGCAGTAATAGCAGTCAACAAACTACAATGAATCACCAGCCAAACTAGAATGTCGTTGGAAACCATTGCTAAAGTGAGGTTTTGTTCAAGGTCCTAATTGATAGCTTTTTCAAAGATTTCTATTTCGGGGGCTTCCATAGCGTTGTACGCAGAAGAAAAGAAATTAGCAATAAAGCTTTTATTCGGAAGTTGTCATACTGCGTTGCACGCAGCAGAAAAGAAATTAGCAATAAAGCTTTTATTCGGAAGTTGTCGTACTGTTCTTTTGGGCCTGGTGTGAGAAATCTTTTGGTACATCTATTGAGGTAAGGTCTTACCAATATTCCATATTTAAGCTCACTTGTTATGTTAAATTTAATCCTAAAATGGATTTGATATATTCTGAAATTGATTCAAGAATAGGATGTAAATCTGGTTCATTTTATATGTTAAACCACATGTGGTCAAGTTGAGCTTTTATTAATATTAAATCTTACGCACCAAATTCTAACTTTACACTAGAGTATTTGTCTCAATATTCTTTTGGACAAATCTATTGAATTAGATACGTGTTTATTAGTTTTAAAAAAATGATCTCATTAATATTTATAGAGCTAATTTAAAAGTATTCCATGAAAACTAGATCGGCATTGCAGTCTAATGGTTATAACTTGTGTATGTCAAGGATGCAAGGTCGAGCATTGATTGACCGGTTGTCGTTGTTGGACTAGAGTTCACTTGGACTCAATATTAAATTTATTTATTTGCCCATAAATGGATATTGAGCCAGAGTTACTTGTACTCACTAGTAGGCCCAAATCTTCTTGAATTTATTATGCTTAAATGGATTGGATGCTTAATGATTTATTTGGGCCAGGTTCATCTGAATTAAAGTCAGGCCCAAGTTCATTTAGAATTAATTCAGCTATTTGAATAATAGACAATATATGTCTCGGGTTAGAGTTCATTTGGACTCAACCTTTGTCGGGCCCCAAACATCAAAATCTGGGCTCGTTTGGCATTTAATAAATAAAGTTATCACATCTAATTCAAATAAGTATCTCATGTGACATTGTACCTTTACACCTAGCTACATGATGTAGAATAGTTTAGAGATATAATCACATCTTTAGGTGCACTTCAAAATTACGCCTTAATAAATACTCGAAAAATGCTTTAGGCGCAATTAATTAACTATCATGACTATGGGTACGGTTCCCGTGGCATAGTCATGGTACATAATCCCCAATTTGGGTGTGCATTTCATGTAACCCTATCATAACAACTTCGAATATTAATAAAATACACATGTCGTGAATCGCGGATGTATTTCATGTAGCGTGGTTCGCGGCGTGTTCCAAAACAAACAAGTGCACGACAATCATAACTTGTTCAAGAAATAATTTCATAAAACCTAAAATGGGTTAAAATAATTGAAAGCGGTAATAAAGTTAAAAATGTACAATAGGTTTAAAACATGTAGTAAATCAGATAACTAGGCCAATTTTAATAGTTTAAGCGACCGTGCTAGAACCACGGAACCCGGGAATGCCTAACATCTTCTCCCGGGTTAACAGAATTCCTTACTTAGAATTTCTGGTTCGCAGAATTTTAAATAAAGTCGAAACGATTTGGGATTTTAAAATAAACCGATGACTTGGGACACCAAATAAATTATTCCAAGTGGCGACTCTGAAAAAATAAATAAAATAATCTCATATCGAATAATGTCACTTTAATTGGAAAAACTCCCTTATATCCGCCCTCGGGCGGTAAAAAAGGAGATGTGACACTTACCAACCTCTAGCTATTAGTCATACACTTACCAAAACTAGCCAACAAAAATTGAAAAATCAAATAATAGGGTTCTTTCTACCAAAGAATCTACCACAGTATAAGGAACAAAGTAAGCGACTCCAAGTAAGTAAACTAAATCATAGATACGAAAGTTTCCCTACAAAAAGGCTGATTTCAACAACCCATAAGGGACGGCTTGCCAAGCTACACAAACAGTTAATTTGTTTATAGTCGCAAGAATTTTCTTACAAAGGGGCTGGCTTCAACAACCCATAAGGGACGATTTGCCAAGCTATACAACTCAGAAAACTTTTGTACTATAACCAATGTTAGCTGTTTATAACTCAGAAAACTTTCGTACTACAATAAGCTAACTTTCAAAGAGTATTCTTACTCTATTTTCATACATGGACCGGCCTTTCCATCCATTCGAAAGAAAGAACAAGCGGGAAATTTAGAAAGCACTCATATGTAATATATTACAAAAGATTTACAAAGGTTACAATATGATTTTCCAACTGCTAGAAGGTCTCCTTTATATAGGACTAGGAGGTTATTACAAGACAAACTTACATAATAAATAAACCTATCTTACATGGCAAACTTATCTACATGTGAGTCCTTCTTGGCATGTGAAGGACTTTAGGCAAAACAACTAAAAAGCTCCTGAAAACATGTGAAAGTGATGGAATATACATGGTGTAGCATGTGAAAGTATGAGGGAGCATGTGACTACATGTGAAAGTAGGGTGCTGCATGTGACGAAGCATGTGGAAGCATGTGAAAACAAGTGGAAGTGGGGCCCGGATAGTATGGGATGTGGAAATTTGTCTTGGCATGGGTAGATGATTTTTGAGGATTTTTTGGCGGGCAATATAGGATTATGGAGGGATTAGTAGGGATTTAGATAATTATCCTTCATTGATTCTAGGGTTGTTTTCCAGGCATCTTTTCAAAGACCTTGTGTAGTAATGCCTAGAACTTGACGGTCCTTCTTCGCTATGTTCTTTCTTCTTTGGATTGAGAGATGTAATCCGTAGCTTTAATCTGGAAATGTCGTGGGTGATCTTTTCTCGGATGACTTCGTATGGAGTTTGATATTCTTTTGCTGCTTCCCGGACTCTTTCCCAGTGAGGATGAGTGTTGGTATAATTCTAGCTTGCCCAATCTTTTGGCCATATCTCTCTTGGGATGCACTTATTTTGCTGGAAAAGGATTCTTTGTGCGTCGCTATATTCTTCCTCCATTAATAAAATGGACACGGGAAATTTCCACCAGAATGATGCCTCTGCTTGCGCCTGGACTTTTTCATTAATGATCTTCACTGGCCTATGGAACATGAATATCTTTGCTGTGTAGAAATCGTTGAAACATTTCGTCCAATATCTTCTAGGATTGAACCATAGTAAAAATACTTTAAGAGCCGGTGCAATGATATCAAAATCCTTGAAGACGTTGCATTTGAACTCCATGAAAATATAATATTGATGGCATATGTACCAGAAAAACCATAATAGTTCTTGTGGAAAATCCTTGGCTTGAGCTATGAATATATGGCAGAACGGATATTCTGGATTGACACCATAAGGCTTGAGAATGGATCCTCCATATTGCCGGAAAACTTGAAGCTCATAATAAGTTCTTCTTTCCATAATAATTGACGGATCAAAGGGATTCATGGGGTTGAACAACTCCGGTGGATGATCTGTTAGCTTTAATGAACTTGTTCCTGGTATATTTGAAAGCATGAAGACGTGGCTAATTAGCTCTTGCTTTGACTTCAGTTTTGCTGGGGAAAATCTTTTTTGAGAATTCTTCCGGTCGAGACAGAAAATCTGCGAAAATATTATCCTTTCCTTTCAGGTGCTTGACTTGAAACTTGTATGGAGAGAACCATTGAGCCCATCTGAGGATCTGAGGATTGTGAATAATTTTTGAATTTATCTGGATCATCTTTGGGAAGGCTTTCATATCCATCTCTATAAGAAATTCTGTATGGATAAGGAAGAAATTGAATTTCTTGATTCCATTCTTTACTGCAAGAATTTTCTTGAAAGTGGAGTGATAATGTTGCTCGGCATCTTTGAACTTTCCACTGGCGTATCCATATATTTTCCTCTGGCCATCTTTTTCTTCAAATAGAACAACACTCCAATATTCATGACTGACATCAGTTTGTTGTATCTTCTTTCCATCTGAAGGGATGTAGAGAGACTTGACATTTTTAGATATCTCCTTATTTTTCTGACTGCTTCATCCTGTTTCTCTCCCCTTGATGGAGCATTTTTCTCGAGCATTTCTGTGAGCGGTGAAATGTATGTAGAGATATTTAGGATGAAATCTCTTACATAATTTATTACACCCAAGAACTGTTGGATCTACTTTGTTGTGAAGTTGGTATCTGGAAATTTAGTAATTCCCGACATATACGTGGTCCTGGACTGTATTCCCCTTTGACAAAATGCATTCCGAGAAAATCGATCTCCTTTTGAGTAAGAACCATCTTTTTTGCAGAAAGCATGATCCCGTACTGTGTTACCAGTGCTTCAAATTGACGAAGCAAGTTGACATGTTCCTCCAATGTATCACTAAATAACAGGATGTCATCAATGTAAGCTAAGGAGGTATGAAGGATGGGTTGAAAGATTTTTATTATGGCTTTTTGGAACAAGGAGGGTGCAGTTTTCAACCGGAAAGGCATGACTTTCCATTGGAAGTGATGATCGGGGATGCAGTCCGTTTTGGGTCTTTTTTCAGGGTGAATTCCCAATTGCCAAAATACAGATTTTAAATCAAACTTGGAAAAATATTTGGCCTTGGCTAAGTTGGGAGAAAAGAGTGAGTTTATTTGGGATGGGGAATTTATCATCTTAAAGGAAATGGTTGAGTGACTGGTAATTAATGACTAACCTGAGTTTTCCTCTTTTCTGGTCAGCTCTTTTGTTGACATAAAATGTTTCGCATGCCCATTGTGAATCCGACGGCTCTATTAGATCAAATTCCAGAAGTCTTCGCATTCTTTCTTTGCAAGCTGAAGATAATCTGGATTCATGCCTGAATGGCTGGCTTTTGTTGGATTGATATTTTCATTCTTCTTGAAAGGGAGCTTGATAAAAAAACTCTTCGTTTTTCTATAACAGGCATTTCCCTTTCTTCATGAAATCCTTGTGGGATTCAGCACATGAATGTTCAATGAGATTTTGCTCAATCTCTTTGATTTGTTCGTCGTTGGTGATTTGGAATAGCCTTGGAATCTCAGAATAAGGTCTGAACTGCTTTTTACAAGCTATCCCGTTAGCCTTGATCTGGAGTTGATCTCTAAGTTGTCTGTAAATGTCGAACCCAATAAGAAGATCCTTTCTTGGTACATCAGACCCTAGCAGCTTGGTTCTGTACTTCAATCCTGGAAAGAACTCAATTGTGACCGGGTGCTTTGTAACGACAGTTATGGTCAAGATTGTATTTGATGCAGTGTTGAAATCCTTAAAATGCGGCACCCATTGATCTTCAGGGAGAACAATAGGATTTATGAGTGAAGAAGCAGCTCCGGTGTCGATGAAAGCAATAACTCGAGTTGGTTTATCCCATTTGGATGAATAAACTTTGAGTTCTACTTGAGGAACGGCTGCGAGAGCGTTGATCTCCTCTCGGGATACGATCACTGGTTCTGAAATTTGGTATTGATCATTGCCTTGATCTTCATAGATATCAAGAGAGAATAAAGTTTCTTCATTAGGTTCATCATCCACAGAGAATATGGATTCAAGGTCCTCTTCCTTTCCGAGATGTATACAGTGTAATCTTCAATCTCTTCAATGAATTTGACAGATCTTCTTGATTATGGATAATTTTTTGCGAAATGTCCAATCTTATGACAAATAAAACATCTGTTTTTCTTGTGAAAATTTCCTGGCTTTCTTCGTCTGAAATATTTTGCGCGTCTCTTGGTCCTTGATTTTCCATCTGGAATTCTTGGCCATCTGAACCTCCTGAATTCTCTCCGTCGCCTAGATGTATGGCAGGAACATCCTGATCCGGTGATTAGATCAGATTTGCGGCATGCTTTGTCAAGCGCTGGATTGTGATGGATAATTTACTTTAGGGCTGAGCGCTTTGTACAAATGTCATCCAATGCGACAAAAATAGCTTGTCTGATGTAACCAATTTGTGGGATTGTTATGGACTGAAACTTTTCTTCAATGAAGGTCATAGTTCGGCTTCCCAACAACTTTGGAAGGGAAAAGACAAAGGCTTGCTTCAGATTGATGTCTCTGCCGAGTTCAAAGTATATTTTTGCCAATTTTTGAAATTGTTTGTCAATGTCATTTCTGTCAAATGACACACACTTCATCTCGAAGAGTTGTCTTCGCATTTTCTCCTGTCTTTGGCTAGTATCTCCACAGAAAACTTCATGTATGATCCTGATGTTGAAGGCACGATCTTGAGAAGTAAGAAAAGTATTTTTGTCTTGAATTCCAAGTGAGTTCCACTAATCTCTTAGGATTCGTGAGAACCGTGAAGTGAGTTCTAACATGATGATATACTTTTCTTGTTCCACCAAATTTTTGGTCACCATCCAAGTATAGAAGTCTTGGATCCTTTGAGGCCATTTTGAAACCTTGACGTCATCTAAGGTGAAAGTGTGGAAGCCAGTTCCAACTGGTTTTGAAGCCATGGGCTCATATGTTCTTTCTGGGATTGGCTCATCTGTCATGCTTTCTTGTTCCTCATCTACTTTAGATACTTCTGGGTCTCTTGGCTGGTTTACAAATATTGGGGGATTGTCTTCTTCGGAAGAGTTCGTTGTGAATTCATTACTTGATTAAGAACTATCTTCCATTGTTTCATCGTCTGATGAATTCAGAGATTCCGACCATGGAGTATCTTCTTCTGATATGTATCTTGGCTGTGAGACATAGAGGTCTGGAGCCTTCTGGTCAGAAATCACCAGATTTTCGGGGTTGGACCCTTTTGAAATTTCTCCTTGGTCTCGCCTTTTCTTGTTTTGTTTATGTGCTGTAAGGGCATCTTTCCTTTTCCAAACCATTTTTGCGATATCAAAATCATGTTCTTCTTTTAAGGGTTGGGTGAAAGAGATTGGATTTTGTGAGGTAGATGAAAAAGTTGAAAATGTGTAGTCTAATTTAGGTAGGGAATATGCTTGTGGAGACATAGGGAAAAATGTAGGTTTTGAGGGGAAAACTGGGATTTTTTGTGGCTCAAAGTGGTCATTTCTCAGAAGTTGAATTTGCTCTTTAATGGACTCCTTTTGTTGTTGTTGGAAGAATTGGAAAAGTGAAGTCCCTGGCGGACAAATCTCGTATTGTAAATTTGCCAATCTTAGTTCCAAGACTTTGATTAGTCCGGCATGGTGAGACGATGCCCGCTCCATCTTTTTCTCAATTGTTTCTAATTTGCTTATCATTTTTTTTTGTGTATGAGTGACGTTCTTTATGGTGTTGCCAATGTTGTTCAACACCTTATTTTGGCAGATGGAGTTTTCTGATTGCCAGTTCATTGTTGCTTCTATGTCACTTGTTGGGGGGTTTTTCTCCAGTAGGTAGCACTATGTTTTTCTTGGAAATTTTTGGAGCATGGCTTATACCCTCCTTTTCAAAAGGTTGCAGTGAAGGAAAGTCTTGGGTATGACTGGAGCTTGAAGGACTTAGCATGAATATCTGTGGTTGTGGGGGATTTGTGGTTTTTTGAGTTGGTGAAGTTTTAGGTTCAAGTGGCTTTTTGGATTCTGGGGTATGAGCTGATGGTGATTTGGGTTTAAGTATGGTTTCACTATCCTCCCAGCTTGGAGTGAATTTTTCTGGTAATTTTGTCCATTCTTGGGGTTTGTAACTGATAAGAAATTCATATTTACCTGGACGGCTTAATGAGCCAATTGAAGGATCTTTATTTTCATATTTGGCTCGAAATTATTTTTTAGTGGTTTCCCCCCTTTTCTTGGATTTTGGTTTGGTTTTGTTGAGGCTGAACCTTTCCCAATGACGCTGGTGGTGTTTATCTTATTCTCCAATTGGATCTTCCAAAGAGTCTTGACAGTCGCAATCAAGATCCCAAGGGCAGTGTCCGTAAAGGGGCATTTGAACCACCAAGTCCTTTTCCTTCTTTGTCAAAATTTTGACACCAGTCATGTTCTTCCATGATGCTTTGTATATTCCAAAAGAACTCTCCATCAGGTTCAGGGTTTGTATCTGTTGTATCTTTGGGTTGAATCATTTGGCAAGAGAAGATGATTTTATTGGGTTTTTTGAGATGTGAATGGTCAAAGCTTATGCAAACGGTTTTGTCATTTCTTTTGGTAAAAGTTGGTTCACCAGATTGTAGAGATTCCTCTGGTTCTCTTAACTTTTCATAATTTGTGATCTAGGAATCAGGAAGAATTTTGAGAAGTTTATCTCTGGAAATTTGTCTGGGTATTTGGGTGCACATGGTGTTTCCTTTGGTAGCATCAATATTTAGGAGTAAAACATTTTCTCCTCCGGGAAGGCAAAGATCCATGGCATGATTTTGGACTCGCCACGCCATTTGGTGATGAAGAGTGGCTTGGATGGAATCTTTGGCTTGAGGGGCTCCTTGGATTTGGACTTGGATTTTTAGAGCTTCGGTTAAGTATGGATCATAAAGGGACATGTTGAAATTTGGAAAGATCGTTATGAAGACAGTCCCAACATTCAGGGTAACTTCGGTTAAGTATGTTTTGCGACACATGTATCACGCATGTATCCCACACAGGTATACATGGATATACATGTAATACACAATTGATACAAATATGATACATATGTGATACATAGTGTGATACACATATCATTTTTTTCATGTTCAGCTTTTACTTCATATTTTCAATTCAAACCACCTCAAAACTTCACCAAATCATCCCAAAACTGAGATTCAAGCTCCTTAAGTTGTGCCCAATCTATTCTAATAACACCCACTCAAAACAAAGCAAAAATTTGATTTTTTTTTGCTACAAATAGCTAATTTGGCTAATATTAATAATATTTTATCAATTGACCAATTTTTGTAATGAGCTACTTATAAATGGACATAGCTGGTAATTTTCTATTATATTATGCATAATAATAGTCTTGTGGAGCACTTGCCGCCACTTAATGTGTATTTTATTTATCTGAGATGGGTCAATATGCTATCAGCAACAAATCCAAGATTTAATTCAGTACGTATCCTTGCACCACTAGTTCTTTGTGAAATAAGTTACTACTATGATTTTTAAACTTAGGGTAATTATATACGCCTAAATGATTTAGTTCAACTGAATATGAAGATATGCTTGTATATAATGAGATAAATATTGGTAGAGCGATTTTCAATAATGAATTTTGTCAATTAGTATGATCAATTAAAACTCATAACAACTTCAGCTCTAGTAATTTATTGTTGCCTAATGCTGCGGTTGGTGGCTATTAATTTGGTTTTGAATAGTTCTGTCGAACGTGTTTTAATTATGATAGGCATGTAGACGGTAGCAGCGTCGGCTAATTAATTGGGAAGTTCATGCATGGCTCTGCACAATTCAGGGGTATTTTAACGTGACTTGCCAAATTCAAGGTTTCTGCAGTTCCACGCACTTTCCCCCGTGCGCGCATGTTTCTTTTAGGATTTAAGTTACTCTATGTCCATAATAAGTGATCATTTTATTTTTTTATTTTGGTCTAAAATGAGTGTCCATTTATATAAGTAAGAAGAAATTAATTTTGTTTTTTCAAAATTTGTTCTTATTTACATATTTTAATGTGTCAAGGTAACAACTAATTAAGTGTAATTTAATGAATATATTTTTCTAAGAGTTTGTATTTCCTTAATGAGTGTGTCAAAAGTAAATTAGTTACTTATTGCGGACCGGAGGCCAGTAGCAGAGCCAAAATTTTCGTTAAGGGATAATTAAAATACATAAAAGTAAACATACCAGGATATTAAGGGGAGTCAATACATAATATATATACATATAAATTTTTTTTTACCTACCTACACAGTGTATTTTTTTCGCGAAGGGGTGCCATTTAACACCCCTTCCTATAAGGTGGCTCCGCCACTGCCGGAGGGAGTATACTATAGTAATAATGCAAAAGATCTTCTTACATTAACAATACGTGTAATTTAATTTGTAAAAATTGATTAATTATATTTTAATCAAATTACCAATTAATATTTACTATAAAAATTTGCTTGTTCTTTACCTTATAAGTCACTTGACTGTATAAATATTTTATACACCCGCAGTACATATAATTGTTCTTACGTATGCATGGCCTCCCTATATAGATGTCCTCGTTTAAACATGTGAAATGTGTGTTGAAGAAGGCATGCAGCTTCGACAATATTGAATCAAATACAATTTAAAGGATTTACATGAAGTCCACTATTTGGCCAGTATTAGCAGGATCAACCGAAGTTTTATCAGACTCGGGAACTTTCGTCAAAGGTTTTTCTTTTAAAATATTTCCTTTGAGTGGTCAAGAGATATTTTGTTTAACAATGTCAATGTATATTGGTACTCCTCCAAATGTTTATCAGTATCACGGAAGGTTTTCCATTTTGCTACGCTTTATCCCGTTACAACCGAAAAAAGTATTTAAAAAATAAAGCAACTAATGAAACTTTTTTGGGGCATAATTAGACTACTTAAAAACTTCATCATCAATCACATGACAGGAAATATAAATTCTGACATATGAAATTGTAGGTTATCAGGTTGTTAAACACAATTTTGATTTTAGCTGGTGACACAGTTACTAGACAAGTTTCAAGTGCACCTACTACAATAATAAATATTTTTACGTATTTAACAGTTAACTCAAGAAAAAAAATTAAGCTCAAATATGATTGCTGTATTTCTAGTCCAAAATAAGTTACTACAGTCGCTTGATGATAGCACGTCAAATCTAGGCTTGGGAAGAGGAGAAGAAATTTAGAAACTGAAAAAAGAGAGGAATATTGGGATTCAGTGGGCGCCATCTTTAAAATGAGAAATCACCGGACTCTTTTTCAACAAGATTCTGTGTTTGGTCAGGATTTGAGGAAACTTTAAATAGACATGTAAGAGAAATATTGGTTCTTGTGATATCGCTTCTAATTAATTTTAAACTGTAAGACATTATTCTACTATCATTATTAGTATTTGGCTACTTTTATTTTTTTTGGTCTTGATATTTTGATCCCTTTACAAATTCTAAGGAGTTCATCCAAGTATCTGAACTCGGTCAAAACTGGTTCTTAAACGCTCTAACTCCGTAAGTTGCTCACTCGTCATACAAGGAGGTTTAGTTTTTTAAAAGACTAGTTATGATCGAGTTCAGGTGTTTGGATGAAACCCTGTAGAGTAGGGGTGAAATGCCAATCGAAACAAGTGCAAGTAACAATTAGGCTATTCGGCTTTAAAATTATTTTTATATGTAATTATAATTTTTTAAAATATTCCAATGCATCTAATCATCAAATTACATAGTTTTACATGATTTTTTATCAAATAATATTTAACTATTCATTCAATATAGTGTTAATAGAATTGCCAAGTCAATATTTTAAGGTTTGTACAGTAAACATTGTCATATAAAATGAGAGGGGGAAAAAGGAGAATAAAACCTTAAATTGTATTCCATTGCTTCGTTTTATGTGACGTGTTTGAGTAGATTCAAAGTTTATGGAAAAAATTATTTTTTTTATAATTTGTGTTTTAAATATATAATGACATCTTTGTGGTTATAAAGCATATGATATTAAAGGCAAAAAATTAAAATACTTTCAAATATATAAAAAAAGTCATTTTCCTGGAGAGAAAATTAATGTGGTGATTAAAAAAAACTTCTAGCTCTGTACCAAATTAAAACTCAAAAAGAAAAATAATGATGGATCATGAGAATCCTCATAAATGCAAATTGTAGAGGATATTCCGAAAAGGAGCCAAAACAAGTTGGAACGTCTTGCTACTTTTTAGGGGTTGTTGATTCGGATTTTTTAAATTACCAAACCAATTCAACGATGTTAGATTTTTAAAGAGACTTTCACATTCCTATACCATATAGGAAATCTTATTACCCTCAATGTTTAAGGTTTGATATAATTACATTTAGTATACCAAATTACCAATTCTATACTATAGTGTATTTTAAGGATACAATTAATGTAGCGTATATCCCTCCTTAATTCAAGGTACCGTATATTCCACCCCTCCCACGTTTCTCTCTCCCAAATCCTCACCCTCACCCACATTTATGTACTGTTATTAAACATAAAGTATTGAGCAACGGACGAAAAGTATGATGATTATGATGATAAGTATCCGGATTTGACACATTCGTTGTTCGATGAAGAGGATGAATATTTAGGCGATTCAAATGCATCAGCTATAGATATGGTGAGAAATTTCAAAGAGGAAGACGGACAGAATTTCGTACTAGAAGACGAGATCGATAATGTGGCCGATTTGTTTATCATGAAATTCCATAAAAAGATGAGGTTGTAACATGGTCTGTTAATACTAAAATTAGAACTGTTCACTAGGCGTTCGGTTCTTTGAAATCTATGTAGCTTATCAGTTCAGAAATTGATTCCTAGGCTTCCAGAATGATTCCTGGCCTCCTTAATTCAAGATTTGTACAAGTTTTAGTCGTTTTTGATTTGTAAAAACAGAAAACAAAGCATCTACAATCAGAATACAAATAATCTATAATTTATCTACAAAATATCTACAAACTGGTTACATTGAATTTTTTTATTCCAATTCCCATTCAGTTGTAGCTTAATTGATATTTTCGACATAATTGCATTTTTTGCAGAAGATTTTGTAGAAGGTTTAATCGTTTTGGATTTGTGAAAACAGAAAACAATGCATCTACAATCAGAATACAAATAATTTATAATTCATCTACAAAATATCTACAAACTGGGTATATTGAATTTTAATATCCCAATTCCCATTGGATTGTAGTTTAATTGGGATTTTCGACATAATTGCGTTTTTTCGCAGAAAATTTGTAGAAGTTTTAGTTGTTTTTGATTTGTGAAAACAGAAAATAAAGCATCTACAATTAGAATACAAATAATCTACAATTTATCTATAAAATATCTACAAACTGGGTACATTGAATTTTTATATCCCAATTCCTATTCAATTGTAGCAGAATTGAGATTTTTGACATAATTGCATTTTTTCAGAAGATTTGTAGAAGTTTTAGCCATTTTTTATTTGTGAAAACAGAAAATAAAGCATCTACAATCAGAATACAATTTATCTACAATTTCTGCAATATGTCTTCTTCTTCGAGTTTCAATATGAAATTTAGTCAAAACCAAGTCTAATCTTCACCAAAACCCCTCAAAATTGAGATATAAACTCCAAACCATATTCCTGATTATTTTCAACAACACCCAATCCAAACAAATAATGATTTTTGAAAACCCAAATTTGAATTCAAAAGCTTTCAAGCTTTTTAATGGCTGTCAATAGTGGAATTGCTGCTCTTTTTTCATTTGTTTTGTATTACTGAATTTTGCGATTGAGAAGAGAGAGATGTAGAGAGAATGTCGACGAACTGAGCTTTTTGCAGAACTGATTTCTACAATTTGATTCGAATTTGTTGACGATTTTGTCTTTTTTTGATTTGTGGCTTAAGGAAAAATATCGAAGAACAGAGTTTTTGCAGAAAAGAGTCTATGTAATTTGATTTTAAATTGAAGATATAGGATTTGCGTTTCAAATTTAATCTGAAGGTCGCTAAATCAATTAGAATATTCTGTTCCTGATTTGTAGCGCGCCTAATTAGGAAGATTCAGCTACTAATAATTAGTATTTAATGAATGGTATAATAATTGTAGAAAAACTATGAACATAGCGGGTATATTAGAAACTATGCACATATTTGGTAATAAAATTTCATATATGGCATAGGAAGGAAAAAATCTCATTTTTAAATGTATAAGCCAAACAAAACCAAACCAAACCAATAAAGTCAGATTTTTCAATCTCGATTTTTCTCGGGTTATTTGGGTCTTTCTTTTCCGGATTTTTCGTTTTTTTTTTCCGGGTAAAGTATTCCTAGCACAACATATATAACTTGTGCTCCAAATATTTCTTAAGTCCTAATAAGATACAACTATATAATGTATTTTTCAAGAAAATAACACAATAATAGCATTAAATTAAAATATTTAATAACAAAGATAATAGAATTGCATAAAGCAAATATTGCTTTTTTTCTTTTTGGTAACTAAACAATTTTATTTACCAAGTAATATTTACACATTTGATTCTCTTCATATTGCTAATAAGACATAATAAAAATTAACATAATCTAAAAATACTATATAGGTCATGCATGCTAATATAAGTATAGCTAATAAGTACTATTAACTACATAACAAGTACTAAAGAAAAAGATACTAAGTTATGCATTTTCATTATAAACCATGTCAAACAAAAAAATAGAAATCCAACACTATCGTCATTTCTATTGTTGAATAGAATTTCTTTTGTTAGCATTAGTATTGATTTGAACTTTGTTTGAGTTACTACATCATGGGCTATAAAATTTATTTACCATTCAATAATGTTAAGTATAAAGTTAAAATAATACTTAAAAGATAATTTTTTTGAATATATATATATATATATATATATATATATATATATATATATATATATATATATATATAACCAATTCATAATCAGATTTTTTTTCCGATTTAACTCGAATTCTAGGGATGCTAGACGCTCCCCATGATTCACCATGGTCAGAAATGGTGATGATGGCAAATGTTCCCTCGTCCGATGTCGAGCCTAGGCTCTGATACCAACTGTTACGCAACGCCTTCCTGATGTTCTTTGGAAGGGCAACGTAAGGCTAAGCAACCGATGTCAGTGCGGTTGCTGTCCGCCAATGAGGTCCTCGCCGCACGCTAGACTAGATTGTCAGTGCCGTGCGGGAAAACCAATGTCGTGAGCAAATTGCGGAAGCTGAGAGAGAATTGGGTTTTGAATGATGATGATGATTTTATTGATGAATGAAAATGCTGATTACAATGATGCGGTGTCGAGGGGGAGAGACACCAGAAAATGCTTGCTTGAAAATGTTTGATTGTTTGGTCCCCCTTAATAATGCTTAAAAAAAATAAACCAACATTACAAGACTAGTCCTAATAAAGCTGTAGAAGCACACTGAAATGAAAATGATGTAAACTAGCCTATGATTACAATGAAAAGGACTTAGATTATTACAAGGAAAAACTAAGTCCGATGGCAGCATCTTTGTCTTGCGGGTCAGGGTCTGCGCGCGCGTTGTTGTGGGCGCGCGCGACACTTGATGTGCTGGCCTGAGGCTGGGTGCTGGTGCTTGGCATCAGGGTCTGTGCGCAAGGCGTTGTTGGAATGGGCCTGCAGCTGGGCGCTGGCGAGGCATCAGGATCTGCGCGTGCGGCATTGTCAGGGCGCGCGACGCTGTTGTCATTGGCCAGCCCTTGGGTGCTGGTGAGAGGCATCGGTGGGGCGACAGAGGCACATGCGCGCTTGTCACTTAGTGCAGCCAAGACCACGGGGCCGACCATGGAGCTAGGCATTGTGAGGCTTGCTAAGCCGCCATGGGGCGCGACCAAGGGGTCATGGGGCATGTCTGGAAAGCAGCCCATGACATTCTCCCCCACCTGAGTTGGCGCCGTCCTCGGAGCCTTATGATGATGATGATGATGATGATGATGTTTCTGATGGTTGTTGGATGGGAGGTCTGCGCCCCTCTGTTCTGTGAGCTTGATGTTGTGGCAACGCAATGATTTCATGCGGCTGATTTGGAAGACTGGATGGATCTTCCACCAGGATGGAGTTTTTACCTGGTATGTGGACTCCCCAATGCGTTTTTCAATGGACAGGGGCCCGATGTATTTTTGTTGCAGGCGAGGGTCATGGGTCCTTTCTGCAAACAAGTACTGCTTTGGGATGCGTAGCATTACTTTGTCCCCTGGTTGATGTTGGGAAAAGCAACGCTTTTGTTCGGTGAACCTTTTTGCCCGCTCTTGGGCCCTGATGAGATAGCTCCGCACTATCTCCATGTTGCGCTCCCATTCGCTCGAGAAGTTGGCAGCTCGAGGAGATTTCGGCATGGTTGAGGCATTCACCGTTTGCGGGAGAAGCGGTTGCTGTCCGGTAACAATTTCAAAAGGGCTCTTGTTTGTATGATGGCTCTTTTGAGAATTGAAACACAGTTGAGCAGCATCCAGGAGCTTCACCCAATGCTTCTGTGATCCGGTTGCGAAGTTGCGGAGATATTCCTCCAGCATGTCATCGAACCGGTCTGTCTGGCCATCCGATGGTGGATGGATGTCTGTGTTGTGACTCAATGTTGACCCAAAGCACCTGAAGAGATGGGTCCAAAAGTTGCTAGTGAAGCGTGAGTCGCGCCTACTAACAATGTTTTTGGGCAGGCCCCAATGTTTGACAATGTGCGAGAAGAAGAGTCGAGCTGTATCTTCTGCTGAGATGTTTTGCGGGGCTGCTATGAAAGTTGCATAGTCTGAGAACTGATCTATGACAACCATGATGGATGCAAGATTGCCGACTTGGGGCAATCCCGTGATGAATCTGAGGGAAACACTTTCCCATGGTCTCTGAGGGACATGTAATGGCTGCGAGGGTCCCGGCTGTGATGAGTGATCCGACTTGTCCTTGTGGCATGGCTGACAAGTCTTCACACGATGATGAGCGTCACCAGTCTTTTGAGGCCGATGACATGATGACTGATTGTTGCTGCGAAGGGTAGCCTGAACCTGAGGTTCATGTCTGTTGACTACCTTCTCCAACTGCATGGCCGAGATGTTTTCAGCGGCCATCTTTATGGGAAAGCATGGTATGGTGCAGGGCTTGGCCCCGTTTTCTCCCATCATCAGGAGCATGTTGGCATATGGTACCGGTATGGTGTTGGTTTGCCTCATGAACTCCAAACCCACTATGATGTCGAAGTCATCTATGATTGCGATGCGCAGGTCGATGCTTCCTTTGTATGGGCCAAGTTTCACTGGGACATTTGTAGCTGTTCCACCCAATGTCTGAGGTGGTGAGTTGATAGCCTTGACGCGGCCTTTGCTCTTTTGTACCACAAGACCTAGGCGCTCTACTTGCGTTGATGACAAGTAGTTATGGGTGGCACCCGTGTCTATCAATGCGTGAAGGGGCTTGCCGTTCACTTTCAATTCGACGAACATTAGGGTCCTCGCTTGCTTAGGAGGTCCTTCGTCCATCTTTTCTTTCCCTTTCCTGGTGATCGGGACTGATGTTTTCTTAGGAGGACATGCACTGGTCCCCGCTAAGGCATGAGGGATAGAGCCAACAATTGCATTGAAGGCGCCTACCTGGTCGTCGTCTGATGAGTCTGATGTGTCTAACTCATCCTCGACCGTCTGATGAGCATTGACCTTGATGTTTGGGCATTCATTGTTCCAATGTGCCCCACCGCAATGACGGCATTCTGAGGGAGGCTTTCTCCCCTGATTGTTGTTGATGGATGCAGCACTGTTGCTGTTGGAGGGAGGAGTCTTAGTTTTGGATGCACTCCGATCTCCCCCACTTTTGCTTGGGCCACCATTGCTGGGATGGTGCCCGTTGAATCCCCCTCGGACAGACGGCTGGGGCCTGTCGTTCTGAGTTCCCAAATAATAATCGCCAAGGCATTCTGCAGCTTGAATGACCTTGGGCAGGGTGTATACCCGTTGTCGCTGTAGTTCTATACGGGCATGAGGTTTCAAACCTTCTATGAATGCGAAGAGTTTGTCTTTGTCCCCCATGTCGCGTATGTTTAGCATGAGTGCGGAGAATTCGCGCACGTACTCGTGCACTGATCTGGTGTGGTGGAGTTCTCGTAGCTTTCTCCTTGCATTGTATTCCACATTTTTGGGGAAGAACTGCAGGCGTGTGGCTACCTTCAATTCATCCCATGTCTGGAGAGTATCTTCACCGGCCTTGATGGCTTCGTATTTGACCCGCCACCAAAGTTTGGCATCGCCCTGAAGATACATGGCAGCAGTCGCTACCTTTTTGGATTCTTCCAAATGGCCCACGGCATCGAAGTATTGTTCGATGTCGAAGATGAAGTTTTCCTCTTCTTTAGCATCCCGGGATCCGTCGTATGTCTTTGGCTCCGGTATCTTAAGTTTTTGTGGAATGGGGTGAGATTTGCTGCACCCCTGATGTGGTTGTCGCCTTCTTGAAGTAGGCTCTGTAAGGCAGCATTGACAACATTGAGCTTGTCTGTCAAGTCGTCTATGGTTTGTTGCATGGCAGTTAGTCTGTCTGCCTCTTTTTGCTGATGGGCTAAATCGTCGGCACGCTCCTGTTGGAGGTCCTCAAATTTGCCATGAATATTGGCAGTTTCGATGGCTGTCGTTTGTCGGTCCTCGTCGGAGTCACGACTGATGTTTGCAATGTCATTTTCCGCCTGCCGCATTCGGCGGTCCAGGTCGTCCAACCTTTGCACTAGGTTGTTGTTTTGATCAGGCACCGTATCCACGATGGGTCGTAATCGGTCAACCGTCTCTTCTAGGGATGCTAGACGCTCCCCATGATTCACCATGGTCAGAAATGGTGATGATGGCAAATGTGTTCCCTCGTCCGATGTCGAGCCTAGGCTCTGATACCAACTGTTACGCAACGCCTTCCTGATGATCTTTGGAAGGGCAACGTAAGGCTAAGCAACCGATGTCAGTGCGGTTGCTGTCCGCCAATGAGGTCCTCGCCGCACGCTAGACTAGATTGTCAGTGCCGTGCGGGAAAACCAATGTCGTGAGCAAATTGCGGAAGCTGAGAGAGAATTGGGTTTTGAATGATGATGATGATTTTATTGATGAATGAAAATGCTGATTACAATGATGCGGTGTTGAGGGGGAGAGACACCAGAAAATGCTTGCTTGAAGATGTTTGATTGTTTGGTCCCCCTTAATAATGCTTAAAAAAATAAACCAACATTACATGACTAGCCCTAATAAAGCTGTAGAAGCACACTGAAATGAAAATGATGAAAACTAGCCTATGATTACAATGAAAAGGACTTAGATTATTAAAAGGTAAAACTAAGTCCGATGGCAGCAACTTTGTCTTGCGGGTCAGGGTCTGCGCGCGCGTTGCTGTGGGCGCGCGCGACACTTAATGTGCTGGCCTGAGGCTGGGCGGTGGTGCTTGGCATCAGGGTCTGTGCGCGAGGCGCTGCTGGAATAGGCCTGCAGCAGGGCGTTGACGAGGCATCAGGATCTGCGCGCGCGGCATTGTCAGGGTGCGCGACACTGTTGTCGTTGGCCAGCCCTTGGGCGCTGGCGAGAGGCATCGGTGGGGCGACAGAGGCACATGCGCGCTTGTCACTTGGCGCAGCCAAGATCACGGGGCCGACCATGGCGCTAGGCATTGTGAGGCTTGCTAAGACGCCATGGGGCGCGACCAAGGGGTCATGGGGCAGGTCTGGAAAGCAGCCCATGACACCACACATGCAATTGCTCCACCGCATTGCACAGTCCATACCTTATTTTTGGGTCTATTAGCAGCATATATCTCACTTGCACAATCGTTGGCCGTGACCTGTGGTCCCACTTTCATCTTTTCCCCGTCCTTTACTCCTCTTATTTTCTGTTTTGATTTTCGAAACTCTAGTCATTTTAACTTATTGAGTTTTAAATTAATATTCTCTCTTGCCTACTTAAATTAATTTTTTGATTTTTCTCTAATCCACGATATTTGATTTTTTCCAGATATCAAGAGGAATTAACTTCTTTTTTTTTAAAAGTTGCCATTGAAGTAAGAGTCTTGGAATATCATTATATTTCTAATGAACAAATTAAAGAGATAGTAAAGGTTAATATGATCAATCTTATTGTTAGTTAATGTTGAAATATGTGGGAAAGCAACCAAAAAATTAATTAAAGTGGACATTTATAGATACTCAATATATTTCATAAAATAAATACTTTGGACTAAAATTACTGGGTTCAACCAAACCCGCAACCAATTAATAGATGAATACGGGAAAAAGGTGTTGTTAGCAAAAACAACTCTCAATAATGTGAACACCTTCCTCACTACTATTGCTCGTATAGAACACACCTTCCTTTGCTTCAATCTCTTCAATACTTCACACTCATCATGTCTGACTCTCAGCAACACATGCAACAACTTAATCAAGTTAATGACCGTTCAGATATAGGATCTATGCAAATCGATGATACAAGTATGCATACGCAACTAGTTACTTTCCTACAAACTCTACTAACAGATAAATACCTTCTGCCAACTCTAACCAACCAAATACCTTCCTTAAACACTCTAGATCTAGCAGATGAAGTGCTCCATAACCCTACTGACGATGACACATTTATACCAATTACATCAACTGATAAATCACATTTATATGAGCCCTGGAAATACTCTGTGATAGTTAAGCTATTTGGTAAACGGATTACACACTAAATCATGCATGATAAACTGATGACTTTGTGGAAACCAACAGAGGTCCTACCTCTCATTGATTTGGGTTCTGATTTTTTTCTCATTAAGTTCCATAGAGAAGAAAATATGATTAAGGCTCTACACGGAGGTCCATGGTTTATTCTTAGTCATTTCCTAACTATACGAGGATGGGAGCCAAAATTCAAAGCCTCCTCTACACAACTCACATACTCAGCTCTTTGGGTACGACTACCTGAATTGCTTACAGAGTTTATGACTTGGAAATACTAAGTAGGATTGGTTCAAAATTAGGGCGACTATTAAAGATAGATACTTGTACCTCATCTACTACACGAGGAAGGTATTCACGTATATGCATTGAAATGACTTTGGAAAAGCCTTTAAAAACTCACCTTTATATAGGAAACCATAGACGGTCTCTTCTCTATGAAGGACTGAATCTTCTATGTATCTATTGTGGAAGATTTGGGCACCCTACTACCAGTTGCCCTGAAGTTGTTCATGCACCCAATGAACAAAACAAGAAAAACCAACAGTTAGAATCTAATAGCACCCCTGACGCTATCTCTTTTAAGAAAAATGAATGGAAAACAGTGACCTTTACTAAGAAAAGTATACACCCACCCAAACATCTCAACTTTGACAAGGGTAAGGCAGCTACAATAGCGGCGGCACTAGCAGCACAACCCCTAGCAGGCCAGTCCTCTAACCCTACTTCAGGTGCAATGGGCCGGGTCACTTCCGCAAGGCAAGTTACATTGCAAGGGCCCGTTATAGAATTTAACAACAAATTCCAATCACTTTCAAATGCTGGGCCTTTAGACTTACAGACTGACCACTTTTACCGAGGCCCAATACCACAAAATCTAGGTACTGAAACATTATTTACCCAGCAACATGCAAAATCCCACTTCCATACTCCTGATAAGTTGCTGACCTCATTGCCCAATCAACTTCCTAATGACCCTAAGCCTATATTATCTGAACCAAAATCTCCACCTCTAGTTGGTTCTAACACGTTTTCTCAGGACTATAAGACACCTTATGAGTCCTTGCCATGTAACCATCTACTTACATCCTCAACTCAATCAAGTTTAAACAACTCAGAAAGCCCCCTTCATATTCTAGACACGTTGGCTCCAACTCAGAACAAAACAATACCAACCATGCATGCTACAATAACATCGTTTACTTCTGATTCTAGGCTTCCTCAAAATCCATGCAAACAATATGATGATTTTCCATGTGAATATCATCATGAAGTACCCACTACCTCATTTCCTTCACTGCTTAATATCTACCATCACTTCATTCAAACAAACAAACCTAATACTACTCTTTCTGCTGAACCACAAAAATTACCAACTCCTATTCTCAATACAGAGACCAACGTTCATAGGAATGAGCCAGAGTCAGTTTATGAGGGCAAATATACAAACCAACAACCAGTTTTTTCATCTCCCTCATCTCACAATAGTGGGACCTCAACTGCCTCACAGTTCATCACCTCTAATCTACACATCTTAGCTCATGACCACGGACCTCTCTTTCCAGTCTTAGTTGGAAATGAGACTACATGGATATGCTCTAATATTCACTCTGCAACTCAAAAACCAAGAAGTGGTGTTACTAATCCAAAATCCAACTCATTTAGCAGAAATAGTGACAGAAGGAATAAGGCTGGGAATGGAAGCTTACAATCAAAACCAATAGTACACGACCCAGACTTCTCTTCCAATGGAACACCAGGCTTCCAGTTCCACTCATCATCACTGGCCGTATCCAATTACTCAAATGAGCCAAACTTAGGACCAAACAGTCAGTCTCCTACCCTTCTACCCACATCATCACGTAGGTCAGGTTTATGCACCTTGGTTCCAACCACTGGACTCATTCAATCCACTCTCCCCCTACTCGAGCCCACTAAGTCCTCTAGAGAGTCTCAGCCCACCAAACAGTCCAACTCAATCACCTCCTCAATCTCCACACGAACTAGACAGAGATACAAGAGAGGAGCTGATAGCAATACTTGCAGAGATGAGGGAGACAAAAATAGAATTTTGGTGGTTAAAAGGGATCCAATTTTACAACCTCAAAGAACAGTTCGAAAAAAAGTTCATTCTAAAGTGCCCACCGGAAATGGTAACATGCAGTCTTAACTTTCGTCAAACCACCAATCCAGAGGTTGGGAAATATGCTACGGTGATCATTCCAATGCTTCTTCAACTTCCACTGAGTCTGGATCCGACGACATCCACAACTGTCTATCCAATGACTCAGACTCACATGGCCCAACCCAGAAACCTTAATTCATACATGAATTTCTTAGTCTGGAACTGTAGAGGCTCTCATAATCCAGAATTTAGGAGGCACTTTAGGTCTCTACTAGATAATCATAGACCAACTCTTTATATTACTTGAAACCCACATGCAAGACCATACCAGCTTGCGTGAAGACTTTAATTTTGGAAATATGGCACAAGCTTATGCAAATGGTCTCATAGGTGGTTTAGTGGTATTGTGCAATGCAAATCATATCAACGTGATAGAAATGAGAATCTCTGATCAGGAAACACACTGTATGGTCCAGGTTATTCCCACAAAACCTCCTTGGATATTATCAGCAATATATGCTAGTTGTCATTATTAGTTACGTGATATTCTTTGGCAAAACTTAAATAACTTGCATGATAATACTGTTATGCCTTGGTTAATAGAAGGCGACTTTAATGAAATTTTAGAATCTAGGGAAAAATTTGGAGGTCTTTGTATGAATAATAATAGGGCTGATAAATTTGCAAATTGCATGCATTACTGTAGCCTTATTGATTTAGGCTATCAAGGTAGTCATTTTACCTAATAAACAAAGGAATGAGCGCACAATATTAGAAAGGCTTGATCATTTTCTAGCTAATTACAACTGGTTAAGCCTATATCCAAATACAACTGTGACGCACCTTCCTCGTACTCACTCAGATCATGTCCAATTTTAATTAACTTAGAACCTCCTCAACCTATACAACATAGGATATTTAGATTTGAGATGATGTGGGCATCTCACCCACAGTTTCAACAACTTGTTCATGCAACTTGGTCGAATAACCTGCCTTTACTAGCTACTACTAATAATTTTAAGGTAGTGGTCACACGTTGGAACCAAAATACTTTTGGTACTATATTTCAACAAAAAAGAAAGATTCTAGCTAGATTATCAGGGATACAATCCTCTATACATTATCTTACTAGTATTTTCTTACAAAATTTAGAAACTCAATTGACCTTGGAATATAGTCACATTCTACGTATAGAATAGGAATTTTGGAAATTAAAATCACGAATTAATTGGTTAAATGAAGGGGACGCCAATACTAAGTTTTATCACCTCTCCACACTTCACAGACGTCAAATAAATAGAATTAATGCTTTACAAGATAATGTAGGCAACTGGGTATCTACCACTAATAAAATACATAGTTTAATTAATAATTATTTCAACGACCTTTTTCAAACTGCTCATTTAATTTCGAAAAAAGTACCATGAATTATATCTTCTAATGATATACTTAGTCTTGATTCACCTCTTCATCAAGATGAGATTATATCTACATTAAACAGTTTTAAGGCTTACAAAGCCCCAGGTCCTGATGGGTTATATCTATTTTTCTACCAAAAATACTGGTCGGATGTAGGTGATAAAGTTAGTTCATTTTGTAATGATATCTTCTGCTCAAAGATTATTCCTCCAGAACTAAACAAAACCCTTATATGTCTTGTCCCTAAGGTAAAGAATCCTATAAAAATTCAACAATTCAGACCTATTAGCCTTTGCAATACTGTATACAAGCTTATTACTAAGATAATAGTTAATAAGCTTAAGCCAATCATTTGTAAAATTATAGGTCCTACACAAACTAATTTCCAACAAGGCAAAAGAGCTTGTGATAATGCTATAATAGTACAAGAATCCTTAAATTACTTAGCTAAAATGAAAGGCAAATATCCATCAATGTTATTAAAACTTGATTTAGAAAAAAGCATTTGACAGGTTAGAATGGTCTTTTATAAGACATTCATTATTTTATTTTAACATACCTCCCTCTATGATTTCCTTAATCATGTCTTGTGCTACAACCACTTCAATTTCTATATTAATTAATGGTTCAAGAACTCAGTACTTTACACCAACAAGAGGTATTCGTCAGGGAGATCCACTTTCACCCTGCTTGTTTATTATGTGCATGGAATTATTTTCACGAAGTATCTCCCTTTCAGTTGACTATTTAAAGTGGCAACCAATTCGACTGTCTAACAAAGGTCGACTTCTCTCTCACCTCTTCTTCGCAGGTGATATTATACTTTTGTCTAAGATTACTACCATAAGTTGCCATGCAATTATTGATGTTTTGAATAACTTTTTCAAACATTCAGGGCAAAAAATCAATTTTGAAAAGTCAAAAATCTTCTTCTCTAAAAATTGTAGCTCCTTTGATAAAGATTTTGTTATTACTTCCTTCAACATTAAAGAAGGAACCTCCTTTTGTAAATACTTGGGATTTCCTATGTTCCAAGCAAGACCCAAAAATGCAGACTTCCAGTTCTTCCTTGATAATTTCAAAAATAAACTAGCAGGATGAAAATATAAGTTTTTAACTTTGGCAGGAAAAGCCACTTTAATAAAATTTACTCTAAACCAGTTACCAAACCATATCATGCAGTACATTCACATTCTGGCTCACATAATTCATAAAATGGAACAATATCAACGGAATTTCTTATGGGGTTCAACTTCAGAAAAAAGAAACTAAACCTTGTTAGATGGAATGAAATTACCACACCAAAGGAAGCAGGAGGATTAGGAATTCAAAAATTACATCAAAAGAACCATTCTTTGCTAGCAAGTCTAGTTTGGAGGATATTTAAGACACCACAAGCTATGTGGGCTAACATCCTTCTGAGCAAATATCTTAATACATCACCCAATAATATTCACTCACAAATTTGGACTAATGTTATCAATGGCTGTCAACACTGTCAACTAGGAATAAAATGGAATATAGGAAAAGACACACATATTAAGTTTTGGGAAGACCCATGGATTGGGCCTGGCACAACAATTAGATCAAAAATTCAGGGTCCGTTACCGTTAGACCAATAGAATATCGCTATCTCCTATTTAATAAATAATAAGAGATGGGATTGGAATAAATTGCCATTTGAGTTGCCCAATAACATTACTCACACAATTCGAGCTACTTATCTTTCCAAATATAGTAATAAGGTAGACAATATATTCTGGAGTTTAACTCCAACGGGTCACTTCACAACTAGATCTATGTATAGTATCTTGGAAGCACAACTAGAGGAATCAACTAATAGTTCTATTAAATACAATTGAATATGGAAACTTCCCGTACAACCCAAAATCAAAGGGTTCATTTGGCTTCTTCATAGAAAACGACTGCCTACCAAGAACTACCTTAGGCATATTAATTTAATTCAAGATGCTACTTGTCAATTATGCCGTCAAGAGGATGAAACTATTAGGCACTTATTCCTTGATTGCACAAACGCAAAAATATTTTGGCAGGAATTGGGTATTCTTCATTTTATTAACCAAAAATTACCCTACACAAACGCTTTTAATTGGGTACATGACCTCATAACTTGTAAGGATCTTCAATTTTCTTACCACATGAATCCAACTACATACTTACCCCTAAGCTTATAGAATATATGGTTAGCACGTAACAACAACTGTTACAGATATACTATGACCACGGCTTATGCTAAATTAACTACTCAGCAAGCAACAAAATATACATACCTAGTAGCTAATAAACATACTTGTGTAAAAAAAAAGACAGCAAAATCTAAAATGGAAACCTCCTAAGGAATATTTTTATAAACTAAATACTGATGGAGCACATACAACAATCAAGGCTGGTATTGGTGGACTATACAAAATTCAAAAGCTGAATGGATTTTGGGTTTTGCAGCAGTAGTCCCAAGAGATTCATCAACTTCAGCTGAATTGCATGCTTTGTTGCAGGGCCTTCAGATAGCTTACTCACATAACCTCGTTCCACTGGAGGTGGAAGTGGATTCACAAGACATTATAATACTACTCTACTCTAACAATGTCTCATTTGACAATTTGTTTACTGATTGCAGGTACTTCCTGGACAGCTTAGGTAAGCTAGTAGTACAACATACGTATAGAGAGCAGAATAGGGTTGCAGATAAACTAGCAAAGGTAGGCTGCAATTTTGACATTAACTCACCGGTGCGTATTTTGGAAGGCAGCCCAGACTTTGCATGGTCAGTTTTTGAACAAGAAAGGAGTGCAGTGCAAGGACATGTTTTGGAAGACTTTAACCCTCACTCAGATAATTATGATGCTATAAATGGGTATTGTAATAATAACACAGTAGATAGTAATATTAATATCGGCTTGTATAATAATTTAGCACCCACTACTAGTACATTAGCATGTAATAGGATGCAACATAAGCATCCACCCGTTGTACGCAAGACTTAATCTTAATATATGTTTATCTTTTAAACCAAAAAAAAAAAAAAAAAAAACCAAACCCGCAACCACAAGTCTACGTTTGCATGAAAACTCACTGGGGAGGGGGGGGGGGGAATCTGAGCCACAACATTTAAATAATATTTGGTTTAAATTGGAACATGAGTATTTGATGTTAAAATCGAAAAGGATACAATTTAGTATTGTAAATCCTCTTGCTTAACTTGCTTCATCTTATTCCCAAATCTCATCTTCCTTGTAAAATCGTTTAAAAAATGAATGATATATTTTTGCAATTGGAAATAATTCAACTTTAAAGTTTTTATTTTATCAATTTTATCCTTAATGAGAAGCTTTTATAACCATACAAATATCATGGCCCCACAAAGCTTTTATCCCTTAAATTTTTAAAACCATAAGTTTTAATTTTTTTTTTAAAATTTCATGCCTAGTCAAACTACCTCATCTAAATTGAAGCATTATCAAGCAAAAGTATATACATACTCTGTTATACACTACACTAATTAGTTAATAATATGTGAGCATATTTTACATCGTCGTCATTGATAACATCTACATTTGGCTTTTCAGTCCCTAAGCGAGGGTTGGATTCCCATGTGAGCAACGCGGGTCCTTAATTGTTACTGAGAAATAGTTCCACATGATACATAGCTGGGAAATCATGTGTCAATAACAAACCCCAAAGCAAATCAAATCTCCTCGATTAATGTATTCTCTCTGTATACGATTAAAATCGAGTCTACCTGATTTTGCTATTTAATCGAAACCAGGGAATTGTTTCGAGGGTTAGTCTCGAAGTGAAGCGGATCAAAGTGACTAAGGTAAGGTACTGTGTTCGAAAATCGAAGTACCTGCCAAGATTGAAGCCGACAGTGATCGAGGTCAAACAGGACAGACTCCAAACGAAACACAATAATGAGAAATCGAGATATCCGTGACTGGTTGAAGATCACGGCGGAGATCTCGGAACGGATCAGATCAAAGGTAGTTAATTAGCTAATAAAGTGATTTCCTTCTGTTATTAGAGTTATACCATAAGTAGGATTCCTTTACTATATAAAGAGGAGTCCACATCATTTGTAAAGATCTCACATTCACACGGATCAAAGTAGTACAATATTCTTTCTTTAATTTATATTCTCTTGTTTATCACTTTGCTATTTTTTAACTATTCTTGCTCTACTAGTTCGAGGGTATTCCAACTCAAGGGCTCTGTTTAAACACTGATTTGCTTTATATTATTGTCAATTTACATTACTTATCTTTACGTCTCTCAATTGGTATTAAGTAAAATCACGTATCCTTAAAACCACAGTATAAGTTTAATTGTTGTCCAATTTTTAGGGTAAATAGTTTGACGCCCACTGTGGGGCTAAGAATAATAGTGATTGCTTAATATTAACCCTAATAACACACGCTGCTTTTACCCTTGTTCTCGTAAGTGTTTTTGATTTCAGGAATCAACATGTCAAATTCTCAAATAGCACCCACATATACAGACAACGACCTTGGTCTTCAGGGTGAGAACGAAAATGTAGCCACCCCGGGAAACAAATTACCTCCAGTCAACCCTGATGGACCACAAGCCTTTAACAAAACTGACATCGGATCCCATGTTGCAATTAATGAAAATTTGGGCGTCGATCCCGAAAATAGCATTCGCAGAGATGTTCGAGCTGCCGATAAGAACGCACAGAGTGGTGAAGAAGGCGGAATTAGCCTTAGAATGATATTTAAAATGTTACAGACCCAACAAGCTTAGCAAGCTGCGATAACGCAACTCCAAAATCGAAATCGAGTACCAAGCAGAATTGAGCTTGATACATCATAAGAAGTTATTCACAGGGTTGAACTTATTCTAGATAAATCGAACGATAATGGATAGGGAACTGACCTAGCCATCATGAAGATGCTCAAGGAGCTCACTAAACGGGTCGAATCAGGAGAAAGGAAATTCGAGGCTAATGATAAAAAGGTAGAAACATACAACTCATGGGTTGATCAAATACCGGGGCGCCCCCGATTCTAAAGGGTTTAGATTCGAAGAAGTCAGTACATAATCCTTCCCCACCAAGTGCGGTCTGAAGCCCATTCCAAAGAAGTTCTGCATGCCAGAAATTCCCAAGTACATTGGAACCACAGATCCTAATGAGCATGTCACTTCTTATATATACGTAATAAAGGGAAATGACTTAGAGGATGATGAAATTGAATCTGTTCTGTTGAAAAGATTCGGAGAAACTTTATCGAAGGGGGCGACGATATGGTACCGCAATTTGCCTTCCAGTTCCATCGATTCCTTCACCATACTTGCTGATTCATTCGTAAAGGCACATGTCAGAGCGATAAAGGTTGCGACTAGGAAGTCGGACCTCTTCAAAGTGAGACAAAAGGACAATGAAATACTAAGGGAATTCGTATCTCAGTTCCAGTTGGAACGCATAGACCTACCTATGGTCACCGACGATTGGGCTGTCCAAGACTTCTCTCAAGGATTGAACGAGCGACGTTCGGTAGCATCACGACAACTAAAGTAGAATTTGGTTGAATATCCAGTTGTGACCTGGGTCGATGTACATAATCGATACCAGTCAAAGATCAGAGTCGAGGATGATCAGTTAGGAGCCCCTTCCAGTTCTATTTACCCAAATACGTCCGAAGGAAGTATTCAAAGAGACATCAATAGAGAGCCCTGATCAAACAGAGATCGATACCAACCATACGATGCAGATCGTAGGAATAACGGACCAGGATGTAATCCTATTCGGAATGATCGAAGGAATGATCAAGGACAAACTTACCGAGAGTTCATGAGCAAGGGTGGCTTCGACAAACATGTCGAGCTTAAAGAAGCGCCACGGTTATTAGAATATAACTTCAGTATCGATGCCTCGGGTATTGTATAAGCCATTGGACGGATCAAGGATACTAGGTGGCCCAGACCTCTACAGATATCCGGTTGAAAGGAAACCAAATCAAATATGCATATACCATGGAACCCATGGTCACAAAATCAAAGACTGCAGACAATTAAGGGAGGAGGTAGCTCGTTTATTCAACGAGGGACACCTTTGAGAGTTCTTGAGTGAGCGAGCTAAAAATCACTCCAGAGACAAGGATACAAATAGGAAAAATGAACAGGAAGAACCACATCACATGATTCATATGATCGTTAATAGAGTCGATATTCCTCAAGGCCCGACATTTAAATGCACCAAAGTGACAATCACAAGGGAGAAGCGTACCTGTGACTACTTACCAGAAGATACATTATCTTTCAATGATGAGGACGTAGAAGGGATCAAACAACTTCACAATGACGCACTGGTAATATATATCCTTATGAATAAAATTCAAGTTAAATATGTGTTGGTTGATCCAGGTAGCTCGGCAAAAATTATTCGATCGAGGGTTGTAGAACAACTCGGCCTCCAGGATCAAATTGTGCATGTAGCTCAAGTACTTAACGGTTTAACATGTCAAATAAAACAATCAAAGGGGAAATCATGTTGCCAGTAAACGTGGCCGGGACTATCCAGTAAACAAAGTTCCATGTAATTGATGGTGATATGAGATACAACGCACTGCTCGAAAAATTTTAGATTCATAATATGAGGGTTGTACCTTCAATGCTCTATCATGTCTTGAAATTCCCGACGTCGGAAGGAATCAAAATGGTGTATGGTGAACAACCGACAGCAATGAAATGTTTGCAATCGATGAAGTAGTGCAGGTATCGGTGCTTTTATCAGCAAAGGAATCAGAGACAAAGGGAAAACAAGAAGTCAAATAGCAACCACAGGTACCGGCCTTAGCCCCGTCGCAGGAGCATTAGATCTTTGAGGATGAAGATTTTATGATACCTCGAACCTTTACGACCCCCGATGATTCTGATGCAACAAAGTCAACGGTCGAGGATCTAAAACAGATCATACTAATCGAGCATCTTCTCGATTGAAAGGTATACCTGGGCGCGGGGTTAACTCCTGAGCTCAAGAAAAAACTCATTCAATTCCTTTTAAATAACATAGATTATTTTGCTTGGTCCCACATGGATATGACAGAAATCCCACCGAAAATTATAATACATCGGTTGAGCCTGGACCCGAAGTTCAGACTGGTAAAACAAAATAGAAGGCCCCAGTCCGAGGTAAAACATGCATTTATCAAGGACGATGTAACTAAACTTCTCAAAATAGTGTCCATCCGGCAAGTATAATATCCTGAATGGTTAGAAAACATAGTTGTAGTCCCCAAGAAGTGGAACAAACTTAGAATGTGTGTAGATTATAAAAATTTAAACAAAGCATGTCCCAAAGACTCTGTTACATCTCGCGTTTCTCGTACGTTAAAGTTTTCTCTTCAGTTAATTGGCATAGACTCGGGGATGAGATTATCTTGAGTTTATCTTATTTATGCTATTTATAACAAGCAATAAGTAAGTGCCATAAAGGAAAGGGTACATGAATTAAAGAAATGAGTTTCGTTGAAGGTTGTTGATTTGGGATAAAATACGGTCTGAGCTATAATACTCGATACTTATGGACTAGTACCATATAAGGTACCATATGACCGTGATAATATGATGTATAAGTAGAATTTTAAGTAATTTGAGATAATTCTTAGTTATGTGAGTAATTGATTAATTATCGGGTAGCATAATAATACATAATTAATTATTAATTATAGGATAAGGTTAAAAAAAATCCTCGCCCACCATATGTGCAGCAAGCCACCACCCAAACCAAATGACTCATTAGTCATGTTGGGTAGGTGGCAATTTAAAGTGCTAACTAAAATACACCTCATGCTAACATGTTTCAAGGCAAATATACTACAATCTGATTTTAGCTCAAAAGAGATTTCTTACAAAAATCTTCAACTAAATCCTTACAAACAGAACACTAAAGAATTCCTACAAGTTTCAATAATTCCATCAAGAATTCATACACATTAAGTAACGTGGTTAAGGCCTGTAGCAACGTAAATCTTCAACAGTCCAACGAAAATTTTTAGAACTATAGCAACGTAAAGTTTTGCGTTTCTAAAGGAGTACGGTACAACCTTTTCCAAGAATATACAGATTTTTTCCTACTCCAGGTATGTTAAGACTAAGCTCTTCTTTCATTTTGGCATGATCTGATAATTACACGAGTTTGATAACAAAGCATAAAGAAAAATTCATATACAGAAATTTACGCATATTTTTCTAGTTTTGTAAGTTACAATATTCTCTTTATCGGGATTTCATATTCATTTGAGTATTTTTTTTCCAGTCAAGAGAGCAGAGAGTCTATATATACAGCATTACAGTAATTTCATTAGCATCGAGCTATAATCGATGGGCAGGCCCCTATTGGGCAACCTCTGATCAAATGGTAAGTTATATACTGAGCCTACTATAGCCGAGCGCCTATGAGCGAGCCCAATTGGCCGAGATACAGAGCCTAGTATGGCCGAGCACCTATGAGCGAGCCTACTATGACAGAGCAGTTATATACGTATACCGAGCCTTATAAGGCCGGACATCTATTTACTTACTATATTGAGAGAATACATTCAGTATCAATAGGTGAGCATATTTTTCAGATTATCTTTGACCCCAAGTTGTTTTCAGTTATTATATTATTAGTTTAGTTTCAGCTTTCATTATATTGCCTTACATACTTGGTACATTATTTCGTACCGACGTCCCTTTCTGGGGGCGCTGCATTTCATGCGTGCAGGTTCAGACACACAGATGGGTAGACTTCCTCAGTAGGTGTTGCTCGAGTTCAGCTTTAACGGTAAGCTCCCCGTCCTTCGGAGTTGCTGGGTCTAGAAGTTTTATGTACATCTTGTGTATATTGTAGATAAGTTATGGGTAGGTGGGGGATCTATTTCGATCACAGTATATCTATCAGTAGAGGCTTGTAGATACATCATGTCAGTTAGTGCAGTATGTTGGGCTTATAGGCCCTATATATATATTTTGTTGGCTTGTCAATTGTAGTAATTATGACGGCCTTGCCGGCCCAGCTTTATGTTAATATTTAGTCAGCGTTAGTCTCTATTCTGTTTTATATTTTTCATTGCATATTATCTTGTAATGTGGCCCACGGCCAAAGTAGGACATTACATGTTCAATGTCTCTTAGTCACAAGTGGTACGTAAGGAAATGTGAAGTACTGGGTGCCGATATCGCCCCCAGGATCGGGGTGTGACAGACCCTTTTCCTCTGCCAAATATCGATCGCATGATCGATGCCATGGTCAGTTACGAGATCCTAAGTTTTCTCGATGCCTATTCCGGGTACAATCAACTTCCAATAAACCCTGAGGATCAGGAAAAAACTTCCTTCATCACTAATTATGGCACCTATTGCTATAATGTAATACCGTTTGGGCTAAAAAATGCTGGTGCTACTTACCAACGCCTAGTGAATTGAATGTTTGAAGAACAAATAGGTAAATCAATAGAGGTATATATTGGCGATACGCTAGTTAAGTCCCTGCACGCAGAGGACCATTTGACACATTTGCAGGAAACTTTCAACATATTAAGAAAATACAACATGAAGCTCAATCCTGAGAAATGTGCATTTGGGGTCGGTTCGGGCAAGTTCCTTGTCTTTATGGTGTCAAATCTGGTAATCAAGATCAACCCCGATAAAATAAAGGTCATCGAGGACATCAAAGTCGTGGGCAGCGTTAAGGCCGTATAGAGATTAACAGGGTGGATAGCCACCTTAGGCTAGTTCATCTTGAGGTCTTCATATCGAAGTCACAAGTTGTTCTCACTGCTCAAAAAGAAGAACAATTTTACTTGGACCCCGGAATGCCAACAGGCGTTGGAAGAGTTAAAGCGATAACTTTCGAGCCCACCATTGTTTCATGCTTTGAAAGCAGACAAGAAGCTCTACTTATATCCGGCAGTCTCGAAAGTCGTGGTAAGTGGTGTCCTAGTCTAAGAAGAGCAAGGTATGCAATTTCCTGTTTACTATATAGTCGAACTCTAGATGAAGCCGAGACCCGGCACCCTCACTTAGAAAAATTAGCGCTTGCTCTAATAAGCGCCTCTAGAAAATTAAAACTATATTTTCATTGCCACCCAATTTGCATGGTGACCACTTACCCTCTTCGTAATGTTCTGCACAAGCCCGAACTCTCGGGCCGGTTGGATAAACAGATCGTCGAAATAAGTGGGTATGATAACGAGTATTAACCCCGAACATCCATTAAGTCTCAAATCTTGGCTGACTTTATGGCCGTCTTCACGCCAGCCCTCGTGCCCGAGGTCGAAAAGGAACTTTTGTTTAGAACATGTACATCTTTAGGGGTATGGACCCTTTTCATAGATGGTGCTTCAAATGTGAAGGGGTCCGGACTAGGCATCGTTTTGAAGTCGCCCACATGCAATACAATTAGACAATCTATCAAAATCCCTAAGTTGACTAACAATGAGGCCGATTATGAGGCCATGATTCCAGGTCTCGAGCTAGCTAAAAGCTTGGGAGCAGAAGTCATCGAGGCCAAGTGTGACTCCTTACTTGTGGTTAACTAAGTCAACATGACCTTCGAGGTTAGAGAAGATCGAATGCAGAGGTACCTAGACAAGCTGCAGGTAACCCTACACCGGTTTAAAGAATGGACCCTACAACATGTACCTCGAGAACAGAATAGTGAAGCCGATGCCCTTGTAAATTTGGGGTCATCAGTCGAAGACGATGAAATTAGCTCGGGAACTGGCGTACAACTTTCAAAGTCAGTAGTCAAAGAAGGCCATGTCAAAATAAACTCCACAAGCTTAACTTGGGGTTGGAGGAACAAATATATCGAGTATCTAAAAAACGGGAAGCTCTCATAGGACCCTAAATAATCGAGAACCCTACGAAAAAAGCTGCACGATTCACATCGGCCAAAGATGGAACAATATACAGAAGAATGTTCGATGGACCGTTGGCAATATGTTTGGGTCCGGGAGAAACTGACTACGTCCTATGAGAAATTTATGAGGGTAATTGCGGGAACCATTCCGATGCCAAATCAAAGGTTCACAAAGTCATCAGAGCGGGATACTATTGGGCTAATATGACAAAAAATACTAAGGAGTTCATTCAAAAATGCGACAAATGCCAAAGACATACACCAATGATCCACCAGCCCTGAGAGCAACTTCATTTAGTCCTATCCCTATGGCCGTTCATGAAGTGGGGAATGGATATCGTTGGCCCTCTGCCATCGGCCCCAGGTAAAGCTAAATTCATTCTATTTATGACTGACTATTTCTCTAAGTGGGTTGAAGCACAGGCTTTCGAGAAAGTCATAGAAAAAGAGGTCATAGACTTCGTTTGGGATCACATCATATGCCAATTCGGGATACCCGCCGAGATCGTATGCGACAATGGGAAATAATTTATCGGTAGCAAAATAACAACTTTCCTTGAAGATCACAAAATAAAAAGAATCTTGTCGACACCATATCATCCTAGTGGTAATGGACAGGCCGAATCGACAAACAAGACCATCATTCAAAATCTAAAGAAGAGATTGAATGACGTTAAGGGAAAATGGAGAGAAAGTTTGCTCGAAGTCCATTGGGCATATTAAACAACGTCAAAATCTAGTACAGGGGCAACACCTTTCTCCTTAGTATACAATGACTAAGCACTAATCCCGGTTGAAGTCGGGGAACCTAGCATCAAGTTTCGATACACAACGGAGGAGTCAAATCACGAGGTTATGAATACAAGCCTCGAATTTCTAGATGAAAAATGGGAAGCCGCCCTTGTTCGAACGGCCGCCTAGAAACAACTAATCAAGAGATATTACAATCGAAGAGCCAATCTTGGACACTTCAAAATTGGGGACTTAGTCTTGAGGAACATCACCATTAACACTCGAGAAAAACGAGGGAAACCTTGATCTAAACTACAAGGGACCATATCAGGTCCTCAACATCTCCGGAAAAGGATATTACAAACTTAGCACGATGAACGGCGAAAAATTACCAAATAATTGGAACATATCACTCCTCAAACAATATTATTACTAAGGTATGACCTTCTCCTTTTTCATTTGTATTTTATACTAACTTGTTGCAGGTTTTCGATCGAAGACATCGAAGCTCTCTCCAAAAACGAAGTCCTTAGATCTAAAAGCACGCGCTGCACTCTTTTTTCCTTTGATCAGTTTTTATCCCAAATGGATTTTTCTGGCTAGGTTTCTAACGAGGCAACAATTATTCATGCTAACTTAGAGCAATTCAATAGTATTTAAGGCTTCTTTACAATCAACCTCGAATATTGAGGGGGCATCACCCTCAGATGTTACATTTTCAAGGAAAATGCATCGTGTCAACAAGGTCTCGATAGGTAAATTTTCTAAAGGGCTAAACGATCAAATGAACTGTGTCTGTGTAGGTTGCTCGAGACCTAATGACAAAACATGTATGCATGAATGATCTATTGAAAGAAGTATTTTTTCCTTGCATGATGTTCCATGCCTTAGTGAAATTTCTACTTTAAAATTTCATACTTATGATCTATTGCGAAAACTGGCTTTTAGTGCCGATCGCAACTAAAGCTCGAACAAACAACCCAGTACTCTAGGACTGCCATCCAAAAATTGACATGCTCGAATTATTAAACTTCAAGATTATAAGACCTTAAAAAGGCAACCCTCGTCTTTACAGGCCACGACCTTTCCACTCGGGGACTGACACTTCGAACAAGTTCGAAGTGGACTGACTTTAAAATTTTCATATGATTAAACTTTTTAAGCCAAAAAGGGAAAATTCCACTCTTTTAAGGCCATATCATCCCAATTCAAGATCCTAAAGGCCATTATTTACCGTGAAAATGGTAATAATAATTAAAATTTTAAATGGGACTCTAAAAATACATGATCTATTTTTATGCCAGTTGTTAGAGCAGTGGATGCTAGATATGTGAAGTTTAATAGATGAAATACAAGCTAAAATGGGGCAATAATCAAACTGATGGGATTGCTACCCGGGCCTGGGCCTGATCGATGAAAGGCCTCGAGGTCGATGCCTAGACTCGAGTTTGAGCTATCGGGGATAACCGGGAAGGGAATAACAGTTAGGATATAATCAACAAGGCTCTTTGTGGCCAATGTCGAACAATAAAAGAAGAACAAGTATGAAAGCAATAAATGGAAAGAGTCTCCTCGAGTGAGTAAGTAGAGAGAAAAGAGAGAGAAAGAGAGAGAGAGAGAGAGAGAGAGAGAGAGAGTTGTTATTGATCTTGTGTATAATTGTTGGAGCAACAGTTGCCCTTTACAAAGTGGTGAGGATTCCCTTTATATATTAGGAGAATCCTGTTATAGTACACCGTGCATTAATTTTAAAAACATGGAGATAGGACGGCTAGACGCAATGCCTCAATACAGTCTCTGGGTAGGCCAACTCTATCAGACTTAGCCATGTGCCTTGGGAATTCCCCATTTTGCTCTAGCCTCGATCTTCATCTTCTTTGAGTCGGGCCTCGACAAGTCCCGAGGGAGGAACACGGCCGCAACTCTACGTCCTCGAGGTCTCGATACATTCTTCTAAAGTGAATTGATAGCAAGAAATTATGCCCCCTGATTTCACCGCATATAGATAGTCTCCGCGTTTCTCAGAACGAAGCGATAGGAAACGACTCTGACACCTGACTCCTCGGCTTCTCATGATGACGTCATACCGATGATGCAACCTATGGCGCGAGTTTTTGCGGTAACCGGGATATCCCATGAACTTGTGTTTTCAACATCATTCAGTGTACTATCGATTCCTGTTCTCCAAGGTAAAAGTACCACTGTAGATTCAGTTCTTCAAGAATATAGTAATTGCGTCCGCCGGTCAGTCTTCCAAAATCCTCGATGACCGCGTCGTTATCTCCTATAAATATGGGCATTCTGGCATTGTTTTTCTATCCAAGTGCCTTCATCTACTCATTCACCCTTTTCTCCTTACCATCTTACTCTATTGTTGATCACCATGTTTGGAGTCTACGACCTTAAGGTCATTTAGCATCGTTCTGATAGGTCGTGTCGTGGCCCTATGCCTGGGCTCCTCTTTGCTGAGCATGACTATGCTGTCCTGTCGCTGCTGTGGTTATTGTTATGTCTGTTGTAGTTCTCCCTATTGGCTCGAGATTATGTAAGGGGGTTAAATTTCCTCACTTATAAAAAGTTCTTCGGGTTATATACCACTGCTCACCTTTATACCCCGACTCGACCTGGTGCTTTGCCCTGAGCTGGTAGCTTGCACGACTCAATTTTCCAAGAAGTGGATTCCAAGTAGTCGTGCAAGTGAGGCCGATGCCCGCCAGGTCTGCTGTCTCTTCGAGGTTCTCTTGGCCAGTGAGGGTCCTCGACCTTTGGTGGGTTATGACGTTTTTTTATCCCTCCCTGCTTCTCGACCTATCCTTTGGGGATATCAGTGCGAAAGGCCTGGATAAGGCTTTTGAGGATGCATGCCCGGAGGTGTTTGTTGCAGGAGGTGGACCTTCGAGGGTAGACTAGTGTCTAGGCTTTTACCACGTGTGTGCATCCCTTTACTTTTTTGTTCCCGTATAAGGACCCCTTGCGGGCTTTTTGATTGTATATAAGGACCCCCCGAGGGTTATTATAAGCCAATATTTATGAAATATGAAGACATCTTCTTTACTTCTTCTTTTGATTTTTGCCATGTTCTTGTATACTCTTGTGCGTTTGCGGAGATTTTGAATGTATGCCTCTGTTGAATATCGTCAATATTTTTTCCTGCCTTTGGTCGACAGAAATGGCTCCTTTCCGAGTTCATCGTTGTTTTCGGAATCAAGCCTGAAGTGGTCCGGTAAACTTGGATCATCGGGCCCCTCAAGCCTCGTGGAGATAGAGCACCGAAGTGAAAGTCAACTTCAGACACTTGGAGCTTTTACTTTGAGCTTGACGTATATAACCTTTTAAGGTGTTGTAGGCAGGCTTCTGAGGAGGGGCTATTCGTACTTAGTTGACTTTCTGAGGTCGAGCCCTCGTGGACGGAGCTTGAAGTGCTTATTTTTCTTCTTGAGGGAAAACTTCGAGGTCGGGTACCACCTCGAGATCCATAACGAGGTCGTTATCCTCCCGGGACTTATCCTAGGTAGGCGAATCGTTGTTGTTTCCCACATATACATGGGATGGCTCTTGCTTCTTTGGAATATCTTATTATTTTAGATAGATATCCTTCCGCCTTGGCATCGAGTCACTCGTTACTTTAAGCGCAAAAGTGTTGGTGTAGGTCCCTGTTTCGGTTGGCCAATTCCACCATAGTCATGGCTGCTACTTCAGGGCCACTCCCAGTGCTCAGGATCCACGGGAGTTTTCTCTGAAAAATATGTCTTCGATGAGAGAGGAACATCTGGAGATAGTGAGGAGAGACTGTGGATGGGTGAGGGGGTAGCGTTATAGGTGCTTTCCCCGGATGAGGGTATTACGAACTCCGCTGATGGATTCCTAAACGTATACTTATACCCTTTCATATTAAGCACCCTTGATAGGGTTGTGCTTGATTTCTGCCTGAAGTATCGGGTTACTTTGGCGCAGATACATCCATCGTTTTGGCGAGTAGTGCTGATGATGAGATTCTTTGCGGAGAAGGCTGGGCTTGAATTTATACTTAGTCACCTCATCAGGCTGTATTGGCCGTTTCATCATCGAGACCTACTAACCTTGTGGTGTCGTTCGTCCACACCCTTTGTTGTTGATGATGAGGAATATGGGTATCGAGAGTGGGTGAGTCGATTCGTCCGGGACCGGACGACTAACATTATCCCCGTGGAACTCATGCCATTTCCCGAGGGATGGAATTATGCACGTGAGTGGAGTGTCTCGTGCTTTCTTAGATTCGCTTGTAGCGAAAACCAGTTTAGTAATTGTGTTTCCTCTTTCTTGCAGCAACTTCGTGGGCGCCGGGCGAAGTTCCCGATTTGC
Organism: Nicotiana sylvestris; assembly: GCF_000393655.2. Taxonomy (NCBI): domain Eukaryota; kingdom Viridiplantae; phylum Streptophyta; class Magnoliopsida; order Solanales; family Solanaceae; genus Nicotiana; species Nicotiana sylvestris. The sequence goes on from NC_091058.1 coordinate 139,492,408, forward strand.
CCGGCTGGGTTTGGAGGTTGGCGACCCATTCGACTTGCGACGAGCGTAGGTGGCAAGCTGTGTCCCAGGGCAGATAGGAAGCGAAATACCAAGGTATGTGCGTACACTACTTTTACCTTGGTCTTCGTATATTTGAGATGAAATTTTCCTCTTTCTTTTGTGCTGGCTTTGCAGTCGTAGGTATAAGAAGGTCCCTAGGGGCGAGTCTGTGCTCCTCCGGAGAGGGGGAGGAGTTGTCGGCTTCCGATCCAAGGGATGATGGCGATAAACGGGATATGCACTCGCAGTGCGATGGAGATTTTAGCGGGGCTAAACGGGTCCGTGTCTTCGAGAGGAAAACATCACCCGAGCCTTCTATTCCTAAAGTTTTTGGTTCCGAAGCGGTGGTTCCTCCGAGTGATCATGCTCCGACCGAGGTTGGTTCTTCCATGGCCGAGGGTCTGGACAAATAGGAGTGTGCTCGGCCTTCGAGGAAGTCCACCGTCTTCACTTCGCGGTGAGTTTCGGCATAGTCCTTCCGCATCTCGTGTCTTCCCTTACTCATTGAGTTTTTCTTCTGTAGGCCTTTGATAGGTTCAAGTCTGAGTTGCTCCATCATAGGGCTAGGCTTCGTAAAGTTGTGGATGAGGGTAGGGCCCTTAGGCTCCACTGCGAGGATAGGGAGGTAGAGTTGATGCACTGGCGATATGAGGCATACAGGAGCTCGAATTACGAGAGATATATGATGGAGCAGGTAACCTCTCGTATTATGCATTTCAATTTTTAACCTTTAAGGTTAATCTTTTTGCCTATCTCAGTTGCAGAAAAAGACGGAGTTCTCTAGAGCACCTTAGTGGTAAAGCCTACCGAATTAGGAATGACTGTGGCGAAATAAGAGCTCAGGTGCAGGCTCAAGCTTCAGAGAAGAAAGGTGCCTTGGCTAAAGTTCCTGCCTTCGAGGCCCAACTTCGTTTGGCTCATGACAATGCTTCAGTTCAAGCGGATATGATCACGAAGCTCGAATCCAAACTTTCAAGGGTCAGGGCTGAAATCGTTGATGCTCGGGCTGAAGCAGCATTGAGTCGGATTAAGGCTGATCAGGAGATGGCATTTCATTTGAAGGATGCTACTGATGCCCAAGCCGAGTTGAAGAGGTCCCTTGATCGAGAAGAGAGGATCGAGGAATATATTTGTTGCAGATCTCGAAGAGAGGTACTCGAAGAGATCGACACCAGGGGTTTCATTCTCCCGGAAGAGCTGGCTCGAGCGAGGGAGGACGAACGTGATGCTCGGTCACTTCTTGCCGACACCGCGGAGAGTGAAGATGAGGTTGGCAGGCCATAACCTTCTGAAGCGAAGTGTATACTTTGCCATTTTGTATGTGATATTCGCAGAGCGCGTTTGTAGATGGAGAACACACCTTTTTGCGTATGTAAATAAAAGAAAACTTGAAGTTTTATCTCTTATGTATCCCTTTCTGCTTTGCTTTTGACCAGGCGGGCTGGTTTCGGAGTTGGCGAGAATCCTTAGATTCGTAATATGGTGCCAGAGCTCATCAGGCAGGCCCGGAAGCTTTTACATGCTTGGTTGATGCGGCCTTTAGTGCAAACTGGCGTTAGAGCTCTTATGCTTTATTCAACTATTTTGGGTTTAGTCTCTGAGTCGGGTTTCGACTCGAGCCTATTCGACCCTAAAGATTTTGCGTCTGCATTGGCGGCGACAATGGCTCTTACGCCTTGCCCTTGGGCATTTGTATTTTAACTATTTTGGGTTCAGTCTCTGAGTCGGAATGCGACTCGAGCTTAATTAGCCCTCTAGTTTTTTTAGAGCTGGCGACAATGGCTCTTACGCCTTGGGTCGAAGCGACCTCTTATGTATGTGGACCTGAGGCTTGTGAAGTTGGCGACGATGGCTCTTACGCTGTGCCCTTAGGCATGTATAGTTAACTATTTTGGATCCGATCTCCGAATCAGGTTATGACTCGAGCTCATTTTAATCCTCAAGTTTTCAAATTTTAAGGTGGAGACAGTGGATCTTATGCTTTTGGTCGTTGTGACCTTTTAGTGTGTGGCCTTTAGGACTTTTTGAAATGACTTTGCCTGACCCGTCCTCGGTTCGGGAAGAACCTCGATTTCAAGTCGTTAGTAGCGATGTTAGAGCACCTCGGAAGGTTTAGCTCGTAGGTTGAGTAGCTCGAATCCTTGTGATTTGGAGCTGACATAGTCGAAGCTCATTTTCCTGTTGAGGGTAGCCTATTTTAACCGGTTCTTTTCAAAGTAGATTTGAAGTAATGGCCTGTGATTTTGTTAGCGACGGTCGAGCGTCCCCGAGTCGCGTTAACTTGGATGGTGCAGCCATATTGACCGTAGTCATTTGTGTTTGGCTAGAGCCATTTATGATCCCGAGTGTGGCAGTTTAGGTGTATATATCGAGGGTATGCCCTTTCGGGAGTCTTACAAATGCGACATATAGACTGAACTTCGGGATCGCGTTTTATGCCTGTAGTAAGGTCTTACAAAATTTTCATGCGTGTTGAGGTCTTACAGGTTTTTCATGCCTATTGAGGTCTTACAGCTTTTTCATGCCTGTTAAGGGCCTTCCAATTATTTTTTGTTGTTATGAAAAATAGATCCAAGTTTACCCGCTCGGGGTCCTACGACCTCGGGTTTTTTAGTGAATGGCAATTGACGATAGTCTCCGAGTCATCGAGTTTGCTTAGGCTTGAAAGCTATTACTCGTGAGCTCGAAATTGCCTCGTTGAGGTCTTACGAGCACGAAGTTCCGACCCTGAGGTCATGTGGGTATCAAATCATTGACGCTTAGTCTCCGAGTATTTCGGGACATACTCGGTTAAGGGATCCTTGTCGTGAGCATGCTGAATTTTCTTTGGAGTACGAGATGATTTTGGCGAGAGATATTCTTTAATTGCTTGGCGTAAGTACATGTTGTTTCTTTGCCGTGAGCTCGGCCTGCGCGAGCACGACTCTTTTAACTGTTTGGCCCGGTACATTGTTTTTTATTGGAACTTAGTCCGTCGTTCCTCGATCCTTCCAAACGGACGACGTCTTAAAGGCAGGGTGCCTTCCAGTATTCGGGGTTAATTACAAAAGAAGCCCCGCAAGCTGGTCGGATCCTCCTTAGGCGGCGCGTCGGGCCGCTAAGAACCATGTCGGCGAGACCCTCTTCAGGATGAAAGCTCAGCCGGGGGGAAGAGTGCGACGGGTACCATTAAGGCCTTGGGATCTTCGGGTAGGGTTAACACTTCCGAATGCCCTGGCCGGGTGTCTGCATACGGGTTAGTTTAAAATAACGAATGAGGGAGGTAGTCTTACCTTATCGTGGGGTGCGCAGGCGATGTTACGAGGCCCAATATGTCCCTGGTGTTTTTGAGTGTGGACTCTGCATAGCCCTTCGCTGTGTTTAATCGGGCTTGGCCGAAGACATGGTTTAATACCCTTTGAGTCTTTCAAGAGTGGAGATATTGGTACCGGCGCTATGTTATGTGACGCGAACACTGCCAACGGTTTTAATTCCGTCCCTTGCGGGGGATTTCAACCTTTGGCGAAGAGGGGACGACACTGCCTTCTCACAGTGCGTCCGCAGCCGTCTGAATAAGATGTTCATGCCTTGCGCCTCCTTTGATGATACGGATCTTGGCGTTCTGGTCTGCGCCAGCCATGCTGACTGAGAGAATGGCCTTTCTTCTTATTGTCTTGTTCGCTGTGTGGAATTCGCAAAAGATTTGAGAGGCGGGCGTGATTTGGTCCGGCGATACGAGCCGCCCTATCATCCTCGACCCGACAATATTGACCGAGCCACCTGAATTCATGAGCATATGTTTTATTTGAAATGGATCGAATGAGGAAGAAGGTTACCAATGCATCAGTGTGAGGTTGAGACAAGGTCTCGGTGTCTTCTTCGCTGAATGTGAGTGCGTCCTTGGGAATATATCCCCAGATCCGCTTTTCTCTGGTGACAGGCATTTTTACCCTCCTCTTTATAAGTTCATGGAGAGTGTTGTCGCTCTTCCACTATCATGGTAATATGTCACGGCCCATTTGCTTTATTCTTCTCGGCTGCCTTCCTTACTCGGAATTGAACTCGAGCCCGATTGTTCGATAGTTCTCGGCGATGATTCTTATTGAGTAGCTTGACTATTTTCCTTCAGAGCTGGTGGCCATCTTCGGCCCCGTGGTTGTGCATATTATATAGTTCACACACCATGCTGTGATTACTCTAAGAGGGATTCGACTGAATAGGCCTGGGCTATGTGGCGTCCCTGGTTTCGCTGACGGTGAACACGATGTCTGATACAACGATGTTGAAATTGTATCTTGATGGGCGAGGTGCCCTCGTTGGCCTCGTGTCCCCGTCGAATCTAGCTCTGTTGACGATTTCTCAAGAATATTGCCTCGATCCATTCTCCGATCGTTGCGAGGTAGGTTGCATCTCGGGGCATTCCTCCTATCTGCGGTGTACAAGCGGTATTTTTCTTTGTTTGGCCTCGGTTTCTTTGCCAGGAGCCTGCTTGGGTATACTGAGCCCGAGGGTGCTCATAACTGGTCATCCATGACCCTGATTTGCGACTGGTGCCGGATGTGGGTGTCCGACCAGGTCTTGGCTGGATACCTGATCAAGTTTTGTTACAACTACCTTGAAATCACCGGGCTTTGTTCGTTTAGGCTTTGAGTGAAGGCCTGCACCGCCCAGTCGTCTAAGACCGGGGGTAGTTCAGTTTGTTCCAATTGGGAATGAGATGAGAATTCTCGCAACATTTCATTCTCCCTTTGCTTAATCTCGAATGTGTCGGGTTTTCTCGTCGTTGCTTCGATGGCACCGACGTGTGCCTTTATGAAGGAATCCGCCAGTATGATAAGTGAGTCTATGGGGTTAGGAGCTAGGCTATGATTCCACATCATGGCCCCCTTCGAGAGCGTTTCTCCGAACCTCTTCAATAAGACGGACTCGATCTCATCGTCTTTTGTGTCATTGCATTTCACCGCGAACGTACATGCAGTGATGTGTTCGTTGGGATCTGAGGTCCTGTTGTACTTTAGGAGTTCTGTCATTCCGAACTTCTTTGGAATGGGTTTTGGGTCCGCTTCCTCGGGTAATGACCTTTGTATGAACTCCTTTAAATCCATGCCCTTGAGGACCGGGGGTGCACCCGGGATCTAGTTGACCCTAGAGTTATAGGTCTCGACCTTATTATCGTTGGCTGCTATCGTTTTCTCGCCCGATTTGATCTTTTTAATGAGATCCTCAAGCATTTTTACTATGGCAGCGTCGGTTATCGATCTGTTATTGCTCGATCTCCCGGGTAACTGTTCGGTTGGGGGAGCTGTTTCCGGTGCTACTGTGCTGGGAGTCTTCGGGTGGCTTTGCAACTGAGTGATAGCCAAGTGTTGTGCATGCAACATTTCAAAAATAACATGAAGACTGACTTCTTGTTCTTCCCGGGCTGGGATTTTTGGCTTCCTGTTAGTCGTCATGCCGCATGCTCCTGTCAGTGTGTGAGGTTTCGTCGACCTGCTGTGCATCCTGCGAATCCGCGTCTGCTGAAATCGGTCCAGACACATTATTGGGATTCTGCAGCGGTGCGCTGATGACTGGAACAACCACACTATTTTCCTTGTGGTATTCGAGGTTGCCATTCTCAACTCTGTTTACCGAGCCAGACATTTTGTCCTGAAATCAAAAGATCTTAGACTAGAAAAAGTGAGAAAGATAACTTGCGTTTGTGTAATGAAACAAGCAAGAAAATAATCACTATTATTTTTAGCCCCACTGTGGGCGCTAAACTGTTTACCGTGAAAATGGTAATAACAATTAAATTTGTAAATGGGACTCTAAAAATACGTGATCTATTTTAATGCCAGTTCTTAGAGCAGTAGATGCTAGATATGTGAAGTTTAATCAACGAAATACAAGCTAAAACGGGGCAGTAATCAAACCGAGGGGCTTGCTACCCACACCTCAGATTGATTAATGAAAGGCCCCGAGATCGATGTCTGGGCTCGAGCTCGAGGTATCAGGGATAACCGGGAAGGAAATAATAGTTAGAATATAATCAACAAGGCTCTTTGTGGCCAATATCGAGCAATAAAAGAAGAACAAGTATGAAAGCAATAAATGGGAAGAGTCGCCTCGAGCGAGTAAGTAGAGAGAAGACAGAGAGAGTTGTTATTGATCTTGGGTAGAATGGTTAGAGCAAAAGCAGCCCTTTACGAAGTGGTCAGGATTCTATTTATATAGGAGGGGAATCCTGTTATAGTACAACGTGCATTAATTGTAAATGCATGGAGATGGGATGACTAGACGCGACGCCTCGATACAGGCTCTAGGTAGGCTGACTCTGTCAGACTTAGCCGTGTTCCTTGGGAATTCCCCATTTTGCTCTAGCCTCGATCTTCGTCTTCTTTGAGTCGGGCCTCGGCGATCCCCGAGAGAGGGAACTTGGCCGCAACTCCGCATCCTTGGGGTCTCAAGACATTCTTCTGAAGTGACTTGATAGCAAGAAATTATGCCCTTTGATTTCGCCGCATACAACCATTATATTTTTAAGTTCGAGAATCCACCCTCACTCAACCGAAACCTAAGGGTTTTTTCTACTCCGAGTTCGAGCAAGTACTCACTCGATTATAGAGATTATACTAATCTGAGTTCGACAAAAATTTTGCAAGGCAACGAAGTGAGTCAAAATTCTCACAAGGTATAAAGTATATCAAGATTATCATAAGGAGAAAGGCAAAATAGAGTTTTCACAAAACAGAAATTGGAGACGAGTCAAGAGATATTTCATATATGTAAATGTATTTGCAAAGACCACTCAGTATCCTACAAAAAAATTCAAAGAAGAAAAAATTCTAAGTAACTAATCCTCTCCGGGAGCCTAATCTTAATCTTCACACTCTCAAAACCACTCGCACTCCTAGAGCAACGGTTTAGCTTTAGCCACAAGCTCTTTCGCACTCTCAATCTCGGCAGCAAGGTCAAAACCACGAGCATGAATCTCTTCGAGAGTCTTTCTCCGAGACTGGCATTTGGAATGCTCAACAAAGCAGAATGCTCGAGCCTGAGCAGCATCGGAAATTTCTTGTGCTTGAGCTTGATCGGCCTCAATATCGGATTGGAAGACAGCTACGATCGCCTCAGCATTGGCTTTAGCCATCTCAACCTCGGATTTGGCTTTTGCCAGTTTGATGACCAACCGAGCCTCGAGCTCCTCCATTTTCTTGGCCTGAGCTGAGCTTTCCTCTTTCATGCCTTGGAGATGATGTTCGACCGATGACAGTTGGGTTCGAGAAGTCTCTTTCTCCGAGGCAAGGCGATCCATGTTTTGTTTCCACCCCAAAGTCTCTGCCCTCATCATATTGGCCTCTTTGCGGAGTTGTTCGATCTTCTCGGCCTTCTGTTAAACCTGCAGGATCAAAGTATAAGTCGTCATCCCTGAACTGATACACCGTACTTCTAAAAAAATTTCATTACCTGATCAATCAGTTTGGTTTGCTCTTTATGGGCTGTGGCCAACTGGGCTCGGAGGACCTTGGTCTCCATTTTTTTCCCATTGAGAAGTTTGAGGGCATATCTCTCCTCTGCGAGCCTTTTAAGATCGGCCTCCCTGCCAGTTCAACTCTAAGATCTCCTCGGTCCGAGGCTGAACCTCTTCGACCATCACTGGCTCAACGGCCTTCAGAGTTTCGACACTCCTCTTCGTTCGAGCTACCAACTCGAAGTCAGCATCTTCATCTTCATCTTCCTCCCTTAGACGCTAAGCAATACTAGTAGGCAAGGCGGCGATGTCCTTTTTCGACCTGCGAGCCTTGCTCTTCTTAGGGTTTGGAGTCTCGAAGGGCGAGATCCTTTTTCTTTTCTTCTCCTTCGACGGCTTCGGGATCGGGGGCGGAACCTCCTCCTCCCTAGACGGGGGCCTCATGACGGCAATGTCTTCGAGGCATATGTGAAAAGAAATCAAGTGAATGAGAAATTAAACATGTCAGAAAAAGATCATCAAATACATGAAAAGAAGCTTACCATAATTTTGGGCCTCCCATTGGCCCTTTGCCAAGTCGCGCCACGAGCGCTCGGCATATGAAGAAGTCGAGGCTAGTTTCCGAACCCATCCCTCATGATTTGGAATTGCACTAGGCATCCAAGAAACCGCTGCATCATAGGAAAAGACACCAATAAGAAAAGGCGAAAGAAACGAAACAATAAATAGAAGCTATAGATGGGTTTGTACTTACGCTTCATGTTCCATTCCTCGGGGAATGCCATCTTCTCGGCCGGGATTATATCGGAAGTCCTCACTCGAATGAACCAGCCCATCCATCCTCGATCCTTGTCCTCGTCTATGCTCGAGAACAACACCTTGGTGGCCTGACATTGAAGCCTTATTAAACTGCCTCGATAAAGGCGGGGGCATCCCTTCGACCTTGCTCGCGAAGAATCGGAGTAGGATAACGATCTACAAAAAGGAGGGATGGATCTGGCCTAGGGTTATTTGGTATTAGCGGTAGAAGTCGATGATGATGGGATCGACAGGGCCCTAGCGTTAAAAGATAGCTGTAAACGCTTAGAAACCCTTTAACGTAAGTAGTGATGTCCTCTTTGGGGGTCGGAATCTCCACCTCTTTGTTTTCCCAATGACAATCTTTCTTCACCTGCTCGAGGTCGTCCTCAGTTATCGAGCATATATACCTCGATATTAGCTCACACCAGCCTGGGACCAACGAAGTTTTATCGACTTTGAAGTCGGAAGTAAGATCCAACCCCCCGGGAACACACTCCCCAAGGCGTGGCTCCACCGATGTTTTATCACCGGCAGACTGCGACGAAAAAGCTTTTTCCTTTTAAGGAACGATTTTTGCCATTTTTGCCATTTTTATATGGTTAAAGAACGAAGAAGATGAAATTTGTTGTATTGAGGAAAGGTTGACGGCAAGATTTGAAAATTTTGCATAACTAAAAAACTTGGAAGAAGTAGAGTGCTTTGAAGATTAAGAGAAGTTTGAAAGTAAAGTTCATGAAATTATGAGGAAGGCCTATTTATAATGTTCACGGTGACGGTTCAAAGGCACTGGTGGCCTGTCACCAACTGACGCTCATTGATGATTATGGAAACTGTACCGACGGGACATTTCGGTCACTCTTTGTCTCTTACATCACAAAGATGACGTCATAACCGGCCGAGGCACAAAATCGAAGGCTCAATTCGCTTCTTCTCATTACATTACAAGAAACGAGGGGACTATCTATATACGGTTAAAGCCGAGCCTACCCGATTTTGCTATTTAATCGAAACCAGAGAATTTTTTCGAGGGTTAGTCTCGAAGTGGAGCGGATTAAAGTGACGAAGGTAAGGTACTGTGTTCGAGAATCGAAGTGCCTGGCGAGATTGAAGCCGGCAGTGATCGAGGTCAAACAGGGCAGACTCCGAGCGAAACACAATAATGGGAAAGCGAGATATTCGTAACTGGTTGAAGATCACGACGGGGGATCTTGCAACGGATCAAATCAAAGGCGGTTAATCAGCTAATCATGTGATTTCCTTCTGTTATTAGAGTTATACCATAATTAGAATTTCTCTACTATATAAAAAGGAGTCCCCATCATTTGTAAGGATCTCACATTCACATAGATCAAAGCAATACAATATTCTCTCTTTAATTTATATTCTCTTATTTATAAGTTTGCTGCTTTTTAACTGTTCTTGCTCTGCTAGCTCGGGGGTATTCCAACTCGAGGGGTCTGTTTAAACACTGGTTTGTCTTACATTATTGTCAATTTTCATTATTTATTTTTATGTCTCTTAATTGATATTAAGTAAAATCATGTATCCTTAAAATCACATTATAAGTTTAATTGTTATCCATTTTTTAGGGTAAACACTCTCTTCTGCTACAATATAATTTGGCACAAAATTCGTTGAAGACAAAGCAATCCCAATTACGTTTGTTTCGCAACATTGCATGTTTCCCTTTATTGCTTTCCTTCTTCATCCATTGAATTCATTATTTTTATCATAGTTACAATATAATCAAAATGTTTGGTTGGATAAATGTGATCCCTTTACTATAAACCAAATGTCTGGAATTTGAGCTTTACAAATTGAGAAACACACTTCCTCATTGAATATCCCCTACATGACGCAGATCTAGAATAATTGAGTCACTGAATTTCGAATAGCAAATAAATAAATAAATAGAACAGAATTACAACACATTCAATCACGGTTGTATCCTCTTCCCTCTGTCCAAGCCATCTTTAATTTGGTTAAAGTTCGATCATCCAACCTACAACCCCCTTGTTTGGTCCTCTTCTTTTTGTCTATATTGCTTCAAAAATCTTGCAAGAAATTTAGAGAATACAATATGGCAAGTAGCGGTCCCCATGTAAAATAGATTTATCATTTTATTTTATTATACTAACTGCTAACATAGTCTGATCCGTATAGAGTTGTTTTATTTTCAAAAGACGATTTAATCCGGATAGAATTTCATTTAAAATTTTCACTTTTTTTTTTTTAATGTGAAAGGTGTATCTGGTTATGATTATGACAGTAACTAGTATTATTCGTTAATCGGAATTCTGAATGAAGCTACTTTTATAATAAGCTGTAGGTGTGAATCAAATCCAATTATACTTTTGTCAATAAAAAGGTATCAATTGTGTAATCAACAACAGATTATGGACTAGGTCGCGTTAATTGAATATTTTTGCATAAATATCGTGCTCCATGTTTCTCATTTTTAAAATGATATTTTCACGAATTTGGTGGCACGTTTCAGTAGTTTAAAAGCATGCAAATCTCTTCCTCTACTTTTAAATTGAGATATCCGTATCAAATATATATCTATGTTTATCCCTTGTTAAAACACTGCAGTACGATGGCCAACAATAATTAGGAAGGAGTTCCAGAAATTAATTGAAAAGGCTACCGAACAGTAGATATCTATATCCATATATATATTAAAGCAAGAAAGTTTGCCTTCTCATTTAATTAAGTGGCAAGCTAATATAAAGCCACTTGGCAATTTAGAACAATATTTGTTATAGTATTTAATTTAAATTGAAAGATAGGATATTTCTTTAATTTAAATACAAAGATAGTAAATAAGATTCTTTTGAATTTAAATGAAAAGAAAGTTAAATTTGAATTGATTGTTTAATTAGGAATCTATATATATATATATATATATATATATATATATATATTAAAGCAAGAAAGTTTTGCCTTCTCATTTAGCCAAGTGGCAAGCTAATATAAAGCCACTTGACAATTTAGAACAATATTTGTAATAGTATTTAATTTAAGTTGAAAGATAGGATATTTCTTTAATTTAAATACAAAGATAGTAAATAAAATTCTTTTGAATTTAAATTCTATATATATATTAAAGCAAGAAAGTTTGCCTTCTCATTTAGCCAAGTGGCAAGCTAATATAAAGCCACTTGACAATTTAGAACAATATTTGTTATAGTATTTAATTTAAGTTGAAAGATAGGATATTTCTTTAATTTAAATACAAAGATAGTAAATAAGATTCTTTTGAATTTAAATGGAAAGAAAGTTAAATTTGAATTGATTGTTTAATTAATTAGGAAAGCTAATCAACACATAAATGTTCCAATTGAAACGAGAGGTTCAATGAGTGAGACGAATTATTTTAAATAATAAGAAAGAGTTTTGAAAATTTTCACAACAAAAACAACAGAAAAATAAAAAAGTGTTTGTTACTAGAAATAAAACTAAAAAATCTAGGTTTGAACCCATAATCATAACTATCGAGTTGTTGGATCAAAACTTAACTTTCGTAACTACCTTAGTTGATCAATAACATTCACTTCTCCCTATGCCCTAAGATGTTAATTCAATAAATTTAAGTATAACAAATATGAATTAAGATTTATATTATATTAGTAGTGATAACAGAAGAGTGAAAATATGAATTGAAGCATCAACTTGAATGGTGATTAATAAAAGAAAATTTGCTTTGGTGATAGCAAACTTTCTTCATCAATCAGTAAACTCAATGTTCAAGTTAATCTCCCTCTCTCTCTCTCTCTCTCTCTCTCTCTCTCTCTCTCTCTCTCTCTATATATATATATATATATATATATATATATATATATATATATATTAAAGGAATAATGTGCATTTGTGGCTAAGCTAAATATTATCATAAATATAACCAATTACCCTGTCTTAACTAATACGGTTTTGACCACCAAAAATTTGAACTGAAAGACAATTTAGGGTAATATATATCATAATATTTAATTTAAATGAAAAGGTAGTAAATAAGATTATTTTGAATCTGAATGGAAAGAAATAATAATAGTCTTATAACGGTATAACCAACTACCCTATCTTAACTAATAAGTTTTTGACCACAAGAAAATATTAAGGTGAAAGATAAAAACAACACCCTTATCTTAACTCATTATAAAGATAAATATGGAGGTATAATCAACACATACTACGAGTATCACTACTCCATTCAGCTAAAATATAAAATAAAGATAATAAATAAATGATACTCAAAAATATTATTGATAAATTTAAATATTAATTTGAGCAGTAGAATAAAAAATAATGAATATAATTTTTATTACAAGAAAAAGAAAAACTAAATTCATCTACTAATGGGAGTTGTGGGCAATGATATGAACAACTCTAAGTTATGGGTAATGCAATAATATGAACAAGGAATCAAAAAAGAAGAAAAAATATGTAAATAAATAATAATCTCAGTAGTAGATGTATAAAGAATGATAAGATTTATTTGATCTTTGAGAAGAGAACGTTTCTAAAATAATAATGAGATAATCATATTATATGAATAAGATACACATATTTAAAATCGATATAATAGATAAAACTAAAACAAATATAGACAATTGACATAATTCCAAGAAACAAATTCAAAATATTTAAATATAATATAAATTCTTATATAGTTAATTTAAATGGAAACTTAAAGCCAAACTTCCATATAAATGAAATAATTATATAAAATTTCATAGTAGAGGGAATAATATAGGGGGAGGGGGAGGGGAGTATAAAGATAATGTGAGTAAATTGATATTTTGAATTAATTTAAAAATAAATCTATATCTCTTGCTCAATTAGTATTTTAGTTTTAAGAATCAAGATGTGTGATGTATGTAGTTTGGAGTCGATTACTTTTAAAATGACTCCCAAAAAGAGAATTGTCAAATAAATGCAGTTCAATTCGATCAATTTTAAAGCAACTCCAATAATGTTGGAAGGGAGTTAATCAATCTTAATTTTACACAAGAATAGAGAAACTGATGATATACATTTTTGCGGGGATAATGTTTTAAACTATGAACCAACTCAGACATTGGCTGAACTAAATGTCAATTATGTTGCCTTACAATAAAATTAATTATCCAACATTATAATTTATTTTATATCCCAATCGTTTAGAAGCAATATATATACTTTTTATATTTTATTTTTCTATTAGTGCTAGCAGTTGCCATGCTAAATTAGATAAGAAGGGAGGATGAATTCTTCTCCAATGATTCAGGTATGGACTATGACTTTTTAGCTCATTGTTGATATTTATGTTCTCTCAAAGTGTATGAGCCAATTGATTGAGCAACCGATGGGGTCGGTACATATGTGTCAATTAGAATGAAATAGATTTAGATAGGGCAAACATATACAGTAATATAATTGCACTATTTGGGATAACCATTTACACAAAATAAAGTGAATTACAAAAATCATAAGGTAAAATTCATTTAATTAAGAATTACCTGTAAGAACTCATTTTCTTTTAGTATATGTGCATGGTATATTTAAAGTAGTTTAATATTTATTTAATCATAATATATTAATCTTTACTATATCCCAAAAGTATCATTTAAATTGTTAAAAACAAAGTGTTTTAATTGTATGGTTAAAATTGAGGTGACATTAAAACTGTTGAGCAAATTACGATCCAATTGTTTTATATGTTGGTAACTCCCAAAAGTTAAAATACTCTCTCTATTCACTTTTACTTGGCATGTACACTAAAAAAATATTTTTATTTTTACTTGTCACTTTACGCATATCAAGAGAAGATAATTTTTTGTTGTTATACCCACAGTATTTATTACTCATTTTAAATCATTTTCTCAAATACAATAAAATATGCATCAATTAATATGGCTATCATGATAAATTATGCAGTCCATTTATTATTTCTTAAGGGGCGTAAAAAGTCGAAACGTGTCAAGTAAAAGTGAACGGAGGAAGTATATTGGTTGTAAATAAATCATCATGTGTGTGTATATATTAATTTGTCATTGTGAAATTTAGGTTGGTAGAAGTTGATGTTGATGTGAGAAATTATTATGTTGAGATAATAATATAATATATTTTTATTATTTTAATTAAGATATTACTAAATGTATTTTATTAGTTATTACTCTATATATTATTTCACTCAGTTTCAATTTTAATGAGATAGTTTGAATTTAGCTGTTACTGGTACACTGTTTCTTTCCTTCTTCTTGTGCCGAGGGTCTATCGAAAAAAGTCTCCCTACTCCGGAGGAGTAGGGATAAGGTCTGCGTACACACTACCCTCTCTAGACCCCACTTGTGAGATCTCATTGGGTTGTTATTGTTTGACCTGACACGAAATTTAAGAACGAAAAAGAAAACTTTTGAAACATGTGGTCCTAAAAGCTTTGTGGGGCCGTGATAGTTGTATGAGTGTAAGACCTTCTCATACGGGTAAAATGCATAAAATAAAAAAAATTTAAAGTTAAATTATTTTCAAATATAGAAATGTGTTAATCTTTTGGAATAGATACTAAGAAAAATACTTTATGTAAATTGAAAGGAAAAGAGTATTTATTTTTGAATCATATTGTATTTTTCTTTGTTTGTATCACCGACTATATATGAGGTTATAATATTTAAGTTTATGCCAATAGTTATTTATATAATTTATTCTTTTTAATTTATAGAATATAGCAAGATCATAATATTATCCGCACATCATACAGATAGTAATACTAGCTAATATAGTATAAGGTTAAGCAACAATTATGAATAGGTGTAGTATTATGAATGCTCGGTTGGGGAAAGGAGGTACGAGTTGGTTGAGGTATTACTGAGTTATTTTATTCATTTGTTTAATCTTAGTATGGAGAATTTTTACATAATCAATTATTTTAAGATTAAGTGCATGTAACCGATCATCGTGACATAGATAGATAACGCGAATAAAAGATACTATTGAAATTCTATTGATTGTGAGAAAAAAAATTGCTTACGTGGTAAGTAAAAATAAATTAACTAGGTTTCACAACCCCCAACCTCTTCTCCCCAGTCCGTCTTGTTTCAACATTTAATTTAGAAGTCTTCCCAACATTCTCCGAAATTTATCGTCTTATTAATTCAAACCAAAAGTGATATAATGTTTGAACCTCTCCTCTCGTTTGGTATTTAATAATCCAACCCAATTTGCAGTGAAATTTGAGAGTAAAAGTAAATTTGAGAGAGTAGTGGATGCTCTACTCTTGACACCTTGTGACTTGGACTAACCTATTAGCCACATGAAATGCATACAACATTTAAAAATAATTTAATTTTTATACATTAAAGTTTTAAAATAAATTTTTAAATCATCAAATCACTTAAAAACTAATACAAGAACACTTGTTCATAATTGTTAGAATTATTTACCTAAAAAATAAGGCATACAACTTGCTTGTATAGTATGTCAAATCATAATTTACACCATATAATTTACTTCAGTATATATAAGCTAAACTCGTATCCCAAACACAATTGACAAAATTCACTTTTGAAGAGGTACAAAGAAGGAAGCAGTCTCAATTATACAACAACAACAACAACAACCCAATATAATCCCACTAGTAGGGTTTGGGGAGGGTAGTGTGTACGCAGACCTTACCCTTACCCTGGGGTAGAGAGGTTGTTTCCAAATAGACTCTCGGCATCCTTCCCTCCAAGAACTCCCCACCTTGCTCTTGGGGTGTCTCGAACTCACAACCTCTTGATTGGAAGTGGAGGTTGCTTACCATCAGAGCAACCCCTCTTGTCTAAGCAGTCTTAATTATAAATTGTCCAAAACCTTTTCCTTTAAAAATATGATTAGCCAAATATGAGGTATTTATATTAAAATTTTCAAGCAAAAAACTAGAATAATTTTGATATATGTGTTATTTTTTCTTCAGGAAAAAGAAAAACTAAAATATGATAACAACTATGTACGCGGCAAAATCAGAGGACTCGATTTCTTGCTGTCGAGTCACTTCGGAAGAACGCCTCGAGACCCCGATGACGGGAAGCCACAACTAAGTTCCCGGCCTCGGGGATCGTCGAGGCCCGACCTAGAAAAAAATGGAGATCGAAGCCAGGACAAAGAGGGAAGCTCCCAAGGCACACGACTAGGCCTGACAGGGCCGGCCTATACAGAGCCTATGTTGAGGCGTCGCGTCGAGCCATCCTATCTCCATACTTTGTAATTAATCTCCACATGATGGTAACCGAGATCCCCTCCTATATAAAGGGGACTCATACTATCTTGTAACGGACTGATGTTGCTCCATTTCTCCATAACTACAATAATATCTCTCACACACACTCTCTCTCTTTCTTTCTAACCTATCTCACTGCCCCGAGATCGCCTCGATATTCATCGCTTTCTTATTTTTTCTTCATCATATAACTTAGTATTGGCCATAAAGAGCCTTGTTTAATTGTATCTTCAACTGTTATCCCATCCCCGACTATCCCCGATAGCTCGAGCTTGACCCCGACATCGACCCCGAGGTCCTTCATCGATCAGACCTACACCCGGGCAGCAGGCCCTATGGTTCAGTTACTATCTCGTTTTAGTTAGCTTTTCATCATTAGATTCTATATTATTAGCATCAACTGCTCTAACAACTAGCTCGGGAATAGATCACGTATTTTTAGAATCACATTTATAAATTTAATTGTTGTTACCATTTTCACGGTAAACAGTTTGGCGCCTACCGTGGGGCAAAAATAATAGTGATTATTTTCTTGCTAGTTTCATTACACAAACGCACATTATCTTTCACACTTTTTCTTGTCCAAGATCTCTTAATTTCAGGTCAAAATGTCTGGCTCGGTAAGCAAAGTCGAGAACGATCACCCCGAAAATCACGGTGGAAACGGCGAGGCTGTTCCAAAGGCTGGCATGACGCCGTGGAACCCCGATAACGTATCTGGGCCATTTCCAGCGGACGCAGATTCACAGGACGCACAGCAAGTAGATGAAACTTCTCACATAGACAAGAGCATTCAACATATCGACCAATACGAAGCCCGAAAAACCTTGGCTCGGGAAATACAGGAAGTTAGCCTTCACGATATTTTAAAAATATTATAGGCACAATAGTTGGCTATTGCTCAGATACACAGCCATCTGAAGACTCCCAACATATCAACTCCGAAAACAGCTCCCTGCGCCGAATGAGTACCCGAAAGACCAAGCAACGATAGATCGATAACAAACCCTGCCATAGTAAAGATGCTCGGGGATCTCTCCAAAAGGATTGAGTCAGGTTCATAGAAGTTTATGCAATATCTTCCCCAGCAGCAGCGGTCCTGGAATCCGCTTCACAGAAATCCGAAACGCCGGAACTCCCTAGGCGCAACAGGACCTCGGATCCCGACGAGCGTGCCACCGCTTACACTTGCGCGGAGAAATAAAATGACCTTCTAGATGATAAGTTCGAGCCCGTCTCATTGAAGAAGTTCGGAGAAACACTCTCGAAAGAAACCATGATGTGGCGCCACAGCCTAACGCTCGATCTCACATACTCGCTTACCGTACCAGCAGATTCCTCTGTAGAAACATACGCCGATGTCATCGAAGCAGTAACGAAAGAGCCTGATACATCGGAGGCCGAACAAAGAGAGAATGAAACACCACAGGAAGTCACGCCTCATCTCCCAATAGGACGAGTGAGATCGTCCCCGGTTTCGGATGACTGGTCAACGCAGGTCTTCGCCCGAAGTGTAAACGAGGCATGCCCGACGACTCCATGTCTATCCAAATGACGCTTAGTCAGATATCCATCCTAGACCTGGCCATATGCCCGTACCCGGCACCAGCCACAAATCAGGGCCATGGACAACCTTCTGAGAGCCTCTACGGTCCCGGCCCAAGCAGGCCCCCAACAAAGAAACTAATGCCAAACAGATGGAGGTACCATCCGTGCGCCGTGAATGAAAGGAACACCACAAGATGCAACCTACCTCGCAACGGTAGGGAAATAGTTCGAGGGCAATGTCCTCGAGGAATCTTCAGTAGAACCGGATCGGATGAGGCACAACCGGAAGAGGAACCCCGCCCAGCAGAGTACGATTTCAGCATTGCCATACCAAATATCATGATCACCAAAAGCGAAACCAGGGACGCCGAACGACTCGGGCCTATTCGACCAAGACCTTTTCAAAAGAATCACAACCCGACGCGGGAACCACATGGTGCACGCGGCCACGGGGTCAAAAATAACCCCCATCTCGGAAAGTCGACAGCTGTGTTACTCAATAAAAGTCGCCGCCGAGTATCATCGAGCGGCCAGGTTCAAGTCTAGCCCCAAGGAAGGAAGGCAACCGGGAAGGATGAAGTGCACAAGCCACGACATATTACCATGACAGTGAAGGAGAGGCGACACCCTCATAGGACTCATAAAATGGAAAGTGAGAATGTTCGCCGTCAGGAAAAGACGGGTCCAGGGAAGTATTCCAAAAGACACCTTTACATCCAGGGAAAAGAACATTGATACTTTGCCTCGGCATCACACTAAAGCATTGGTAACTCTCTCCCTCATTTGATCTATTTTCAAATAAAATATGTGTTCATGAATTCAGGTGGTTCAATCACGTACAACAACGACCAAAGTCAATAGGGCGGTCCGGGCTAACGAACCAAATCACTCCCGCATCCCGAATCCCTAGCGAATTCCTAATGACGAATCGCCGCAAAGAGCATCCTCTTAATACGGCCCATATGAGTTTGGGCCAAGACGACGAGCTCTGTACCATCGAAGGAGGCGCAAAGCACGAACATATTATTTAGACGACCGCCGGCACACCACCCGGAGATAGCGTCAGCCCCGTTTCGCCAAAACTGTGGAACCCCTCGCAAAGGGCAGAACTAAATTAAGTTGACAGAAAGCGATACGCAACAAGAGAATAATCTTCACCATATGACGCATCACCGGTATCAATGCCCCCACCCTTGGGAGGATCAAAGGGTAAGCAAACCACATCTTCAGCCAAGCCTGATAAAACACGGTGGAGGGATGAACGGGCTCGCGCCCCAAATGAATAGAAACATACCTAACCTCAAAACGTCACCTATACATCTCGTGGTAAGGAAAGAACTGCTTTACTCCCTTGTTATTTTTTCGCTGACCTGTATGCAGACAACTGGCCAGGATATTCGGAGGTTCTAACAATACCCGGAGACCCCTAGGGCCTAAAAAAGGGGGATCCACGCTCTTTCTCCTCAGTCGGGCTTCCACCCCAAAGAGGGCCTTGTCAGCAAGATTATTAGCAGAGCAACATACCCAGAGGAGGATCTGATAAGGTCGCAAGCTTTCTTCTATAGTCCAACGACAGAGCGATGATCGGCTTCTAAGGGAACCGTCCCCTCGGGAGGACTTGGAAACGGCAAGCTAAACCCCAATCGGGAATTATGTACCGAATCAAACGCGTCCCGAGATACTCGGAGACTTAGCGTCAGTAATTCTACACTCGCACGACCTCGGGGTTGGAACTCTAGGCTCAAAAAGCCCCGACGAGGCAACTCTAAGCTCACAAAAAGCGGTCTTCATGCTTAAACAAATTCGATGACTCGGAGACTGTCAATCATCGCCATGCGCTGGAAAACCCAAAACTGTAAGACCCCTAGTGGGCAGACTCGGCGTAACCACATCTATTCTACAAAAATTGTAAGACCTCAATTGGCATGAAAAACTGTAAGACCTCAATAGGCTTGAAAATTCCAAAGTTCAGGCTATACGTCACATTTGTAAGAATCCCGAAAGGGCATACCCTCGGTGTAGATGCCTGAACTATCACTGGGAATCAAAAATGGCTACGACCAAACGCATATGACTACGGTCAAAACGGCTGATACAGCCAAATTAACGTGACTCGAGGACGCCCGATCGTCGCTAAACAAAAATCGCAGGCCACTACTTCGAATATATTTCGGAAAGAACCGGTTAAAATAGGCTTCACTCAACAGGCAAAAACGAGCTTCGACTATGTCAGCTCTAAATCACAAGGCTTTGATCTACTAAGCCTACGAGCTATGAACCTTCTGAGGTGCTTGAAACATCACCGATAACGACTTGTAATCAAGGTTCTCCGGAACAAACGATGGGTCAGGAAAAAATCTTTCAAAAGACCTTAACAAGCATAAAACAAATCCTACAAAAAGCCCACGGACAAAAACAACGTAAGAGCCATTGTCGCCAGCTATGCAAGCCTACGGGCCACTTATTAAAGGTCTCTACGACCAAACAGCGTAAGAGCCATTGTCGCCAGCTAAAAATTTGACAACTTGAGGATTAAAGTGAGCTCGAATCGTAACCCAATTCGGAGACCGGATCCAAAATAGTTAACTAAGCAAGCCTCCGAGCCACATATTAAAAGGTCTCTACGACTAAACAGCGTAAGAGCCATTATCTCCAGCTAAAAAATTGACAACTTAAGGGTCGATTAAAGCTCAAATCGCAACGCGACTCGGAGACTGAACCCGAAATAGTTAAACTGTAACATGTCCAAGGGCACGGCATAAATGCCACTATCGCCAGCCGAGTGAGCCTCCGGGCCACCCATCTGCAAGGTCACTTCAACCCGAAGCATAAAAGGCCATCGCCATCCGCCCATGAAGGCAGGAAAGAATTTAAGGGTTGATTAAAGCTCGAATCGCAACGCGACTCAGAGATCGGACTCGAAATAGTTAAACTACAACATGCCCAAGGGCACGGCATAAATGCCACTATCGCCAGACAAGTGAGCCTCCGGGCCACCCACCTGCGAGGTCACTTTGACCCGAAGCACAAAATGCCATCGCCATCCGCCTATGCAGGCAGGAAAGAACTCGAGGGTCAATGAAAGCTCGAATCGCGATGCGAGTCGGAGACTGGACCCAAATTAGTCTAAACAGCAAATGTCCAAGGGCTATAAATGGGAGCAATTACTACCTGCCCGCACATGCATAAAAGATTTAAGGGCAAGAATGCTCGAGCCGAAGCCCGACTCGGAGACTAAGCCTAAATAGTCGGGCAAAGCACGGAGGCCCCAGTTCTTGTTCACGTCAAGAATCGCACTTAAGAGCCCCCGGGCCTGTACGATCAGTTCCGGACCTACGAGGATCCCGCCAAACACTGAAACCAGTCTGCCTGGTCGAAAGCAATAACAAAAAAGAGGTACAGGAAAAATAAAACTTCAAGTTTTTTCTTATATTACATAAGCAAAAAAGGGGCGCATTCTCCATCTACGGACATGCTCTACATATATCAAAAACAAAGCGACAAAACGGCGAAGTTTACGCTCCGCTCTAAAGGGATACAACTTGCCGGGTTTGCTCTTCGCCTCGTTATCAAGAAGAGACTGCGCGCCGCGCTCGTCTGCCTTTGCTCGAGCCAATTCCTTTAATAGAAGGAAGCCCCTCGCACCAATCTCCTCGAGTACTTCTCTTCGGGATCGGCAATGAACATATTCCTCGATCCTCTTCTCGTAGTATAGGGATCGCTTCAACTCGGCTTGAGCATCCACGACGTCTTTCATACAAATCGCCATCTCCTGATCAGCCTTGGTTCGGCCTCGCACCGTTTCAGCCCGGACATCAATTATTTCAGGCCTGATCTTCGAGAGATCAGATTCAAGTTTCCCGATCATATCCGCTTGAACTTTGGCATTATCACAATTCAAGCGGAGTTGGGCTTCGAAGGCGGGGACTTTGGCCGAGGCTCCTACCTCCTCTAAAGCTTGAGTTTGCACCCGAGCCCTTAGCTTGCCACAAGCAATTCTGATGTGGTCGACGTCGCCCTTGAGGTACTACATGGCTTCTATCCCTTTTTGCAGCTAATATAATAAAAAAGGGGTTAACATTGAGGTCCAAGTGGAGCAAAGCACGAGCTGCAGGAAGTTACCTGCTCCGTCAAATAGTTCTTATAATTCGAGCTCCGATATGCCTCATATCGCTAATGGTGCAACTCAACTTCCTTCTCCTCGCTAAGAAGCCTAAGGGATTCACCCTCGCCCAGAATTTTTTGAAGCTTGGCCCCTTGACGGAGCAGCTCGGACATAAGCCCATCACAGGCCTGCACAAGAAAAGTTCAATAAAGGGAGGAGGATACGGAATACAAGGGAACTGGGCCAAAACTCACCACAAAGTGAAGCCGACGAACTTATTCAAAGTTGGGACGCACTCCTGTTGATCCTGCCTCTTCGGCCCCGGGAGAACCGACCTCGGGCACAATATGTTCACTCACAGGAACCGCCGACTGGAAATTAGGTACTCCGGGAGCAGCAGACTTAGATGATGCCCTCTCCTCGGAAACACGGGCCCGATTAGAACTACTAAAAGCTCCATCACACCGTTGATGTCGATCCCCCCTTATTGCCATCGTCTCTCGGCTCGGAGGCCGACGGCTCTTTCCCCTATTCGGAAGAGCATTGCCTCATCCCAAGGAACCGCCCGATATCTGCAAGAGGTAAATCCAGTACAAATGATAAGGGAAAACGTTACTTCAAATACACGAAGGCCAAGGCAAAGGTAGCGTGCGCACATACCTTGGTATTTCACTCCCCATCTAGCACAAAATACAGCTCTCCACCGACGCTCATCGCAGGATGAATGGGTTACCAGCCTTCGGACCCAGCCGGGCAGGTCAAGGACTTCGCCCGGCGTCCATGAAGTTGCTGTAACAAGGGAGACAGCGTTATTACTCAACCGATTTTCGCTATAGGCAAAATCTGAAAAAGCACCAGACACTCCACTCACATGCATAATTCCACCCTTCGGGAAATGGCAAAAGCTCCACGTAGATAATGTCGACCGTCCGGACCCGGATAGACCAACCAGCCCACTCTCGACCCCCGTCCTCTTCGTCGTCGACTACAAAGGGCATGCATGAACGACACCTCAAGGTTAGCAGGCCCTGGTGATGAAAGGGGTCGGTATAGCCTGACGAGATGGTTAAGCGTAAATTCAAGCCTATCTTTCTCCGCAAAGAACCTCATCATCAGCACCACCCGCTAAAAAGACGGATGTATTTGTGCCAAAGTAACCCGATACTTCGAGCAAAAATCAAGCACAACCCCATCAAGGGAACCAAACGCGAATGGATATAGGTTCACACTCAAGACTCCATCAGCAGAGTCTGTAATACTCTCATCCGGGGGAAGCACCTGCAGCACTACCCCCTCACTCCATCCACAGTATCTTCTCACCATCTCCAGATGTTGCCCTCTTATCAAAGACACCATCTTCAGAGCAGCACTCCCCGCTCCCTGTCGGACCGGCCCCGATGTGGTTACCATGACTATGGTAAAACTAACAGGTCAAGGCAAGGGCATGTGCCAACACTTCTTGCGCCTGAAGAAATGAAAAACCTTATGCCAAAGCGGGAGAGCAACTATCTAAAAATAGTGAGGTCTAGCGAAGAAGCCGTAGCCGCCCCACATATACGCGATAAGCAGTTACGACTTGCTTACCAGGAGTAAGTCCCGAGAAATCTACAACCTCGATGCAAATCGACGGGGTGATACCCGATCCGAAAAGCATCCTTCGACGAGAGGCCAAGACTTGAGGAATTGTCCGTATTATCTCAAATCTCGAGGTAGCGCTCTACCTCGAGGATCCCCGCCAAAGAGAAGTCGGACTCTGGAAAACTTTCAACGCCATCACTCGACAAGAGGCAGTACCTGGTCTTATGATTCCTTTTGTAGAAAAGAGGAATAAACACAAGAAACTCCGATCATGAAAGCTCCACGAAGGTACGAGGCAGCACCTGAGTACAGGAAACTCCTCAGCAGAAGTCTATCCTATATGTTTTAAAAAGGGGCTATCTACATTAAGATCAAAAGGGACCCCCGGGTGCCCAAATCTGACCTCCATTCAGGATAACATTCCCGAAGGCCCCGAAATTCGATGCATTATCCCCATATGACTTGGAGGGCCCTGATAGCCCGGGCCTATCAGATCAATCCATGATTGGCCCGAGGTATGGCAGTGGATTCGAAAGAAAGCCATGTTGATCAGTAGAGGATCGGAAAGAACGTTCGCACCCAAGTCAGATATTAGCAGTTAACAAATAAAAGAAGGCATTCAAAGGGCCTCAAAGGGAATGAGAGCATACAGAAATGAGGAAAGCAGAAATCAGTAAAGTGTATTCTTATTCATAAAAATTTGTGTACAAGCAGCCCTCGAGGGGTCCTTACATACAATTACAAAAGCCTACAGAGATCTATAGGAGGAACGGAAGGATGTACATGTGATAAAACCCAAGGTCCCAATCCACCCTCGAAGATACATCTTCGATATCAGCATCCTCAAGCGCCGCCTCCTCGAGCACGCATCCTCGAGGGTGGTTCATTCGGCCTCCACCTCCTCTAGGTTCCCAGCTCAATCCCCCAAGGGATTCCCGCCAAAGAAGATGAAGAAGAGGAAAATGAGGGGAGGCAGAGAAAAGAGACATGGCCTGCCGAAGCCAAAGGTTGAAGATTTGGCGGACCCCAACCTCAACGGCCGCTAGTGCCACTTTATCAATAAAAAACCCTAAGGATGAAGTGCCACACCAGGCCTGGGTTTGAGAGTGAGCAGTGGTGTATAATCTGAACGACTGTCTACATGAGAGGGAAACTGACTTCCCGTACATCATCGCATCGGGCCAACAGCAGCAGCCACAGTGAACATGTTAACAACCACAGCGGTAGCGGGACAACATGGTTATACTCGATGCAGGGAGGGTCCGATAGAAGGCCACAACACAGTCTAAGGAATCTCCGCCAAACGGCCTTGAGGCCATGAACCCCAAGAATAATGTTCACAGGCAGAAGAAGATGGTAAGAGGGAATAGGCAAGCAAGCCAACAAAGGCACCGGGATAAGAAAGACAACGCCAGAACACCCCCATTTATAGGGGGTTATGACGCAGTCATCGAGGACTTGGAAGATTGACCGATAGGCACAGTTAATGCATCTTTGGAAAAACAAATCGACGGCGGTACTTTCAACGTGAAGAGCGGGAATTAGGAGTGCACTGAATGAAGTCGAAAATGCATGAGCCCGTAGATGCCCCAGTCGCCACAAAACTCGCGCCAGGAGTCGCATCATCGGAATGACGTCGCCGTAAGGAGCTCGAGGAGTTAGGATCATTTCCCATCGCTTCGTTATAGGAAACGCGAAGACTATCTGTACGTGGCAAAATTAGGGGACTCGATTTCTTGCTGTCGAGTCACTTCGGAAGAACGCCTCAAGACCCCGAGGACGAGAAGCCACGACTGAGTTCCCGACCTCGGGGTTTGTCAAGGCCCGACCTAGAAAAAAATAGATATCGAAGCCAGGACAAAGAGGGAAGCTCCTAAGGCACACGACTACGCCTGACAGGGTCGGCCTATATAGAGCCAATGCTTAGGTATCGCGTCGAGCCATCCCATCTCCATACTTTGTAATTAATCTCCACGTGCTGGTAACCGAGCTCCCCTCCTTCATCGATCAGACCTACACTCGGGCAGCAGGCCCTACGGTTCAGTTACTATCTCGTTTTAGTTAACTTTTCATCATTAGATTCCATATTATTAGCATCAACTGCTCTAACAACTAGTTCGGGAATAGATCACGTATTTTTAGAATCCCATTTACAAATTTAATTGTTATTACCATTTTCACGGTAAACAAACTAATAACTCGCGCTGATTAGGTTTTAATTTTTTTTTGAGAATTAGAAGGCAAAAGAGCGAAGAACCTTTTTGTAAAATTGGAACCACGGAACAAGCAGGGGAATCCTAATTGATTATGGGTGTGTTTTCTGTTTGATATAACAGAAAATATTTTCTTTGGAAAATGTTTTCCTAAAAAATATTTTCTTGGAAAACAAGTAGTAATCTTATTCATTTTTCGATGTTTGGTACACAAATTAAGGAAAATGACTTTTCAAGAATATTCATAAATAATTTAGATATAATAAACATGAAGCCATAAACTTTCAAACCAACAACCTTCTGAACCCACAAATTTCATAAACTTTCGAAGCGCTAAATTTTGAACCCGTAAACTTTATAATTTCTAAGCCCATAAACTTTCAAACATATAAACCTCCGAACTCATAACTTTTTGGAACTTGTAAAATTTGAACCTTTAAACCGATAAATAAAAAAATTAAAACTGAAAAATATTTAAAATAATTTTTTGCGGGTGGGAGTGGGGGTGGGGTGGGGTGGGGTGGAGGGGTAGTAGGGTGGGTAGTAACGAAAAAACTGAAATTTGAAAAAAAAAAACGTTTTGGAGAGAGGGGGTGTGGTGGGTTTGTGAGTGTGGGGAAGGTTGAGAACGAGTTTTGAAAAAAAAATTCCCTTCTTTTGATAAGGAAAATATTTTCCTCCAATTGGAGAAAAATGAGTTCATAAGAAAAATATTTTCCAAAACATTTAAGCCAACCAAATATGGTAAAATTGGAAAACATTTTCTTCCTTCCTACCAAACACACCCTATAAGGAAATTTACCATATTTTTTGAGAATATTTTGGAAAGTTCCCGTGTGGGTCCCTCCAAGTTCGTTTTTCAATTTTCTTTTATTTAATGCATTCCCACCTTAACAGCCACGTTTCTATAAACTTAGGTACGCTGTTTCTGTTCAGCCAAATAAGGAAGTAATGTATTTACAAAAACACGTGCTCTTTTTATAACATTACTGCCACTTCCACACTCAACACACACATATTTCATCACGACTCGTGGAAACATCATTAATTGGCCTATAAACTAAAACCAAACAAAAATAGGAAAACTATCCCATTCCCAACCCCTATATATACACATATAAAATAACATGTGTTAAACAAAGCTAGTTGTGACTTGTCGCCTGCTCTGTTCTCTCACATTCTTCTTCCCATTCTACCCAAACAAAAGCCTTAAATTTTACAAAATTTCATCTCATGGATTGGGTTCGTGGTGAAGCTGTTGGTCAAGGAAGTTTTGGAAAAGTCAGTTTTGCAATACCCCAAAAAGAGAGTACCCAAATTCTTCCATTGATGGTAGTGAAATCATCTGGGGTTTCTCAGTCGGCTACCCTCATCAACGAGAAGAAAATTTTGGATGAACTTAAAAGTTGCCCTGAAATCATCCGATGCTTTGGTGATAGTTATTCATTCGAAAACGGCGAAAAATTGTACAATGTTTTATTAGAGTATGCTTCTGGTGGTTCCTTATCAGATAAACTCAAGAATTCGAAAAATCAAAGGTTGTCGGAATTTGAAGTTAAAGCATACACAAAGGGTATGCTCAGAGGGTTAGAGTATATTCATGAAATTTGTTACGTTCATTGTGATATAAAGCTTCAAAATATTCTTTTAGGTCAAGATGGTGAAGTGAAAATTGCTGATTTTGGATTAGCAAAGAGAGTTGCAACCAAGAAGGATGATAATTTACGATGTGAATTGAGAGGTACTCCATTGTACATGTCGCCGGAGATGGTCACCGGCGGTGAACAGGGTACGGCGGCGGATATATGGGCACTTGGGTGTGTGGTGGCTGAGATGGTTACCGGAGTTCCAGCTTGGAAATTCTCAGATGTTACACAACTGTTAATGGCAATTGGAGTAAAAAATCAATTGCCTCAAATCCCAGAGAAATTATCAGAAGAAGGAAAAGATTTTTTAGAAAAGTGCTTTGTGAAAGATCCGAGTAAGAGATGGACGGCTGAGATGCTTTTAAATCATCCCTTTGTGGCGGCTGATCATGATTATTATGGCACTGTTACATTCAATGAAAAAAATAAGAGTGAAATTCCATCATCTCCTAAATGTCCATTTGATTTCCCAGATTGGGTTTCTGATCAATTATCGGTAACAAGTTCAATTACTTGTCTGCCCTCGTCGGATAATCAAGAAAAGCTTAATTTGAGCGGTGGGTCACGCTACAGTTCAACGGCGTAGAGGCTCCGAGGATTAGTGAGTGAAATTAGACCTGAATTCACTGAATGGTCTTCTGCTGATGATTGGGTCAATGTTAGGTGATTTTTTATAAGAGAAAAGCCAGAGGCAAAGGAAGATTTTCCAGATATTTTGAGGATATGTTTTAGGCCTCTGGTTTTATTTTTATTTTTTAACCTTTAGTGAATAGGCAGTTAGGCTAGTCCAATTCTTTTTATTTTTATTGTACATGAAATTGGTTTCCACATACAATACAATAGGTTCTGAATTTTATCAAGACAACTGATTTGCACTCAACAAAAGTGTACATTGTTGGATTATAGTTGTATTGAATAGTGATTGATTTCTCGGAATGGGAATTGCCGAATTGCAATGGTGCACTTGTGCTTTGGATTTCATTGGATATATGTAAGGGTGTGAAATGGGTGGGTTGAACTGATTTGGGCGGGTCAAAACGAGTTGAGTCAATAAATGGGCGGGTCAAAAGTAATTTGCGCTAAGATGGGTTAGATCAGGTTGGGCTAAAATTTGTAAAAATAGCACGGTCTAACCAGTTTTCGGATTGCTCATTCAAAAATAGCTAGCGTTTGCTAAGTCATTGAAAATAGCCATTATTTTGCTGTAACAAAGACTGGTCCAGCATAATATATTGGAGTTTGGTGCACCTGTGCATGAATTTCCAGCATATACTGGAGACTGGAGCACCAGTGCTCCAAACTCCAGTATATTATGCTTGACCGATATATTATACTGGAACTCGAGTATATTATGCTGGAGTATTTTTTCGGATTTTGAACAGTGTTTTCGTTCAGATTTATCTTTACATGAAAAGTGGCTAAATTTCGATTACCTTTGAAAATGTGGTTATTTTTGATTGATCACTTGTAAATCAGGCTATTTTTGAATTTCTCCCCAAAAATTTGGGTCATAGCCCAACCCGCCCAACTCTTACCAAGCTTTAACTAATGTGGATTATTTTTTATGGATTTTTTAATTATCGAATAAAACTTTTTTCTTCAGTTATAGTCATATATAACATATCCAACAAGAAAAAAAATTATTTCTAAGTTATTTTAGCTAAATTACTCATGTATCAATTTGGGCTGAAAATCAGCCCAATTTTAAATGGGCTGAAATTGATTAGGTCAAAATGGGCTGACTTCAACAAATGGGTGAGTCAATAACCAACGTAATCTTGAACGGATTGGACGAGTCAAATAGATTTGGACTTAAATTGTCACCCTTATATATATATATATATATGTGTGTGTGTACTTTTTGTACAGATACTTTGGTGCGGCAATCATAAACTATGACATACGCAATGATTCTGATTCTCTCTTGCAAGTTGCAACCTCCCTATTAAATCTCAAAACCCCAAAATGAATAAAAAGTTTGAACCTCCCTAGTTAGTGGATCCTAATATATGCAAACTAGCTTTTATCCAGTAAAACTGCCAATTCCTCCTCATATAGATGAACCAATCAACCTTCATTTGCACAAGGAAAAAGTATTGAAAAGTGGTAGAAGTGAATCCAAGATCTTTTATATATATATATATATATATATATATATATATGTGTGTGTGTGTATGTATGATTTTGTGCAAGCAATATTAGTGTTTTGTCGCAATTCAGCTTGTAAGTGGATTTAGATCTTGCATTTAGATATTTGACTCGTCTTCAAAATTAATGTTTACTTTGTGCTATTTTCGAACAGTGTGAATCTATAGTATACATACCTAATACTCATTTTTAGACAAATTCCAATGACACGCATGCTAAAGGGTGTGTCCGCGCGCCACACATATTATGTACTCGTGACAATAGTATAATTAGTATACCTATACAAGGCAGTGTGAACTGAATCTCTTGCGGAAAGAGGGAAGATAAAAGAAGGAAGGAAGGTCTAAATGCACGGAAATTTGTTGCCAGTGGGAACTGCAATTCTGCCGAAAGGTTTTTATTCTTTTATCTAAATAAATGCATAGATTTACTGGATAAAGCTAGTATAGTTTTTAGATATTAGGATCCGCAGACTATATTATCAAATCTTTGGAAGGGAAATTCATTACTTTATGGGTATAGACGCATAGGCCAGGCAATGGGAGATGCAAGTGGCTGAGGATCTTTTCTTTATCAACTTTTGGTCGTTATATGGTTTTATCTTTTAGGTGCAAAGCAAGTTACGTGATTTTAGGTTTGTATAGCTCATCAATCCATATTCCATAATTCTAAACCTCGCACTGCCCATAAGTATCCAAAAATTGTGATATCTAAACAAGTAGTTGAAACCATTACTAGTCAGATTTAATCTCTTAATAAAGACTAAGCTAATTTAAAACCAAGTAAACTCACCGCTTTACAAGTTGCACCACCTCCCTTAACTGGGCTATATATGAGTATCCTTTCTGTCATGGGCGGCTTTCCAGCCATGTTCCATGACCCCTTGGACGCGCCCCATGACGTCCTGGCAAGCCTTCCAACGCCTAGAGCCATGGATAGCCCCGTAGTCTTGGTCGTGCATGTGCCTGTGTCGCTCCGCCGATAGCCCTCGCCAGCGCTCAGTCGCACGCAGATGCCAACAGCGCCGCGCGCACAGACTCGGATGCCAAAGACAAGGTGGACCTGCTTCTGCTTTGTAGGAATCTAAGTCATTTCTATTGTAAATATAGAGTAAGTTTACTTCATATATTTCCATTAAGTCTCTCTAGCTTAGTTATGTCAAGTCCTGTAACTTTGGTTTATATTTTTAAGCATTATTAGGGGGGACCAAACAATCAAACTTTCTAGCAAGCGAACAATTCTCTATACTGGTGTCTCTGCCTCTCGACACCGTGTTGCTTTTCTGTAACAACTTTCATTAATGCAATCAAACTTTCTTTCATTCTCATTCTCTTTTCTGTTCTCTCAATTGCTATTGATATTGGTTTTCCCATACGACACTGACAGTCTCGTCTAGAGTACGGAGGGGATCCCAGTTGGCGGATAGTAACTGCACAGACATCAATTGGTTAGCCTTACGTCGTCCTTCCAAGGAATCTCAGCGTAGCATTTCACATGCCTAATTAACTCCCTATTAAACTTTTACTCTTTTTGAACGTTGTTTGAGCAAATAAATGCTAAACTAATTAGTTACAAATTAATGGGGCGAATCTTAGTTGAACCTAATAATCTCTAGATCAAATAGAACGATATTTTGATATAATAAGAACATTATAGGAGTGTTAAGTAGTAAGCTCATTGTGTTATGATTGGCAAAATATATAATATCCTAAAAGTGCAATAAATGCAATAAATGACAAGGGTTATAGTATAAAAAGATTGTCACCTAATGATTGTGCGATTGAGCATCTCCTCTTTTTAATGATGCGAAAAGGTATGCAGCAGATATGAATATGAAATCTTGAGATTTATGGATGAAGGTTAAACAACATGTGCTTGAATAAAGTAGTGAGATAATTCTTTCGTATATCACTCTCCTTTTACAACGTGTTTTTTCTCCATTAAAAATGGCAAACCCTTCTTGTTCACCATCTCTTCCTATTTATAAGGGGCATTTTTTCAAAAAACCCTAAAAAGTACAACATAAAGGATATCCAAAAGGCATATTCTTCCTATCTCTTTCTAAGTTTAAACTATCGTTATTATCTTATTTCGACTGACCGCTCTTGGCCGTCGTCCTTTGTCACGATGACCATCTGTCATTGTGTTGTGGTGACCTCATTCCATGTCTTGCTTATCTATTGTCGTGATTGCCAAATTTGGACCATACAGTTAGTCCCTCCGCTTGTTGAGGTCGTGGCCTTGCACGTCCTTGATAAGCAGACATCGTCTATTTCCGTTGGAGAATTTGGCTATTGAATTACGCTGGTTTGGCCATGGTCGAGAGAGCGACGCGTTCCACGGAACCCTGCCTGGTGTAGTTTATCAACATCTGACATCACTCTCACGCGCGTCATCATTATGCACCTTTCCGAGACAGCGTCTAATTGCTTGTCGCTTTGGTTTTAGCATAGTTGGCAGCCTTCCGCTTCGATTCTCGCGCCACCCTACCCTATAAATAGGTGAAGGTTTTGTTTTTTTCAAGAACTTTTAGCCATTTACTTTCTTCTGTATGTATTGCCTCCTTTGGTCATCTTCTTTGGTTCTTTTAGCTCAATTTCGGTAGCTCTGCTTCTTGTCTTTCCGTTTAGTCACCGTTACTTATTCTAGGTTCATTAGCACACCCTTCATTACCAAGATGCCCCAAACCCACTGTGCATGTGATGAGGTATCCCACGCCACGTTGTTGTTTATAGCCCATCCTTCCGGTAGCGAGGGTGTAGCGGTTGAGGAAGGTGATAGTTTCCCCACCGTAGAGAAGATACTCCCCAGAAACTCGATGACCAAGAACGAATTCCACAAGGGGCTTGCCCCTTTCCCCGTTCTGGTGATATCTGAGACCGGGACAACTCACATAAATGAACTCCGGTCCACGTACAATATTCCTTCTTATGTCGAGACGGTTCCAGCTGAGGGGGACCTTGTGGAGGTCCACAGACTGGGATACCGTGCTTTTTATGTGTATCTTTTTGTGATTGGTCATACCCTCCCTCTTCTTCTATTGGTGGAGGAGTTTTGTTGATTCTACGAAGTCTAGCCGACACAACTATCTCCGTATATGTATAAAATTTTTCTGCTCCTGACGAAGTACGCGGAGTTGGCTAGGTGTGAGGTCGGCATTTACATCTTTTACATTTATTTTCCCTGAGTTTTCATAGGGGTACCATGATACCTCTGCGATATCGTGGTATCAGGGGGTTGGTGGTTGGAACGGACGATAGGGCAAGCCGAAAGTTTTGGCATAAATATTTCTTCATCAAAATGGAGCACTTGGTGTCGGACCCTGCTGGATATCCAGAGCAGTGGAATCATAACCATAAGTGTTAGTGGCGTACACCTATTATTTACTTTCATTCTTTCTAATTTTTATTTACTTGTGGCTTTTTTGTGCTGAGAGGCATGCACCCTTTCCCGTCATCGGCATCGAGGATTGGGTAGCTCGCATGTTACCTCATGCGATGGGGACTCGAGATTCGCCCGCCTTTCTCAAATGTTTTGGGCCAAAAGTTCTTTCTGGTAGGTGTTCCTTTTGTTCTGACCTTTGGTTGTTTGCCGTCGTTTATTGATACGACCTTTTCATGGTGATAGGTCGTAGTACTTCCAAGAATAAGGCTCTAGTCCCAGCATTTTACCACGCCGCCGCATCGGTGGGGATGCAATTTACCTTGGTTGAGTCCGTCCAAGGGGATCGTACTCAAACTATACCAACAAGGTACTCTCCTCATGACGTTGTTATACGGGATAAGATCTTCTCTCATCCTATCTACCATCTTGTAGATAAGCCTTCCAACGGGGATGAATCACCGACGAGGAAAATGAGAAGGGTAGAGCTTGGGAAGGTTGTCGCCACCGATATTGAAAAGAAAAGAGTTATTGCTTCGGGAGTGGCATCCTTGCCTAGGTCAGGCACATGAGCCATTTTTATGGCGGATGCCATTTTGGCGGGGAGGTCCCCTAGGGCTGAAGGGGTATGTCAAGGCGAGGGATCTGTATGATTTGTTGAGGGGGGTGCATCGTTTGCTGTTAGAGGGGTTGAAGTGTTGCATGCCGAGGACGACAGTTCAGGTTTGGACATCGATCCCGAAGATGTGTGATCTTTCTTGGAGCGACATACTCATGTGTAAGTGAAGACGGAGGGTCCTAACTGCCACATAGTCATCCCCGTGGATTATGACTTGTTGGCAAATTCCGAGCAGGCAACGTCGGTGTTTGCCCATTTGTGCGCTGCTTCCGAGAATGCGACGCTTAAGGCGATGAGTGATGCAGAGCTATCGTGGAGTATTTTTGGCATGGCTTTGCGGGTAAGTGTTTTCCACTCTTCTTTTTGGTTTTGAATTTGTTGTGTATGCCTGACCTATTTAAGCTGGCTTTCTTTCCTCTGTATGTTAGACCCTTATCATGGAGATTGAGCGCGATCGGAGGGATAGGCGGAAGATGGCCGTTTTTGGGAAAGTGGCCTCTAAATACAAGGAGTACCGCACCAAACATCGTGCATTGGCCAATCTCTTTACTCAGGATAGCAATTTTTAGCTGTCCCGTGACGGGCTTAAGTAGAAGGAGAAACTATTGGCGTAAAAGGTCGAAGAGCTGAAAGAGCGGAACGAAGAGCTGATGAAGGCCATCGCCCGATGTAGTGAACTTGAGGCGGCTTTCAAGTCCAAGGAAGATGAAGTTGAGGTGAACAAGGGGTGATGGCAGAGAACACCGACCTTCAAGCGCGGATGGCTACCTTAACTACTGAGCTTGATAGAAGGGCGGCGGAGGCGGTCGACCTGAAGGGCGAGCTGAGTATTAAGGTAATGGATTGGCTCGTGCTGAAAGGGATAGGGCAACTGCCATCTCTGAGAAAACGACTTTGGAAGACGCCTTTTGTGTTTGTAGATCTGAACGGGACAATGAGATAGAGACGTTCGTGCTCAAGGTAGCGAGGTTTGAGGAACGTATCCATATTCTGGAGGCGGAGTTGTCCGTGTTGAACGAGCAAGTTACCACTTTGAAGGCGGAGCACGTGCGACGACAGTCGCAACCCTCTACGTCTTATGCTTTGGCTGATCCTATCGTGCTGCGGGAATTATATGAGATGTGGGTCCACGCCGAGGCTCGACTGGACGTGTACAAGTCCCTTCAGGACACTGGGAAGGTTTCTGGGGTAGAACTTTGGGATATGCGTGTTAAAGCACATGCAGCTCGTGAGGCTTGTGGTTACGACCCCGGTATGCCTAACGGGATCGATATTGATGATGATGATGATGTGCACAGGCTCGCCTCCAATTCTTGGTATAATATGGAGTATGCCACGGGGGATGACGCGACGTAGGACTTTGTTGTATTCATTTTTTGCTTCGCTATTTTTGTGAGGGCGTCCTTGAGCCCTTTGTAAGAATATATCCAGTTGGAATGGACCGATTACTTTTTGTTGTGTACCTCTGGTTTGTTATTTTTGTTTGTTGCAAGGGGGTCCCTATTCCTCGTGTGATGTTTTGTCGTAGATGACCGTAGATCTTAGTAACTCAAACAAGGTTGTATAAAATAATTTGGGCGACGTCGGATGTTACATAATTCAAACGATGTCAAAGATTAAACAATTGGGGCAACGGTCTTCGGTCGTAGAGGTGTTATTTCGAGTAACTCGAAATGTTAACCCGTTGTAATTCGAGTGAGGTCAAATGTTAAACGATTTGAGCGAGGTCGAATTTTTGTTTGGCGATGGCCTTTGGCCGTAGGGGTGTTATTTCGAGTCGGTCGAAATGTTGACATGTTGTAATTCGAGCGAGGTAGAATTTTCATTTTGCGATGGCTTTTGGCCGTAGGGGTATTATTTCGAGTTGGTCGAAATGTTGACCCGTTGTAATTCGAGCGAGGTCGAATATTAAACAATTCGAGCGAGGTCGAATTTTTGTTTGGTGATGGCCTTTGGTTGTAGGGGTGTTATTTCGAGTTGGTCGAAATGTTAACCCATTGTAATTCGAGCGAGGTCGAATATTAAACGATTCGAGCGAGGTCAAATTTTCATTAGGCGATGGCCTTTGGCCGTAGGGGAGTTATTTCGAGTTGGTCGAAATGTTAACCCATTGTAATTTGAGCGAGGTCGAATGTTAAATTGCAAAAGAACGATGGAGAGTAGAATGTTGCTTTATTTCATTTGTTGGAGTATTGTACATGTCGGTTTCATACATATATTGGAGTTTCTTTGTATCCAGTCCCTTCATCGTTCGACCTGGAGAGCGCGTCGGCAGGCGGGGCGATGAATTATACTTTGAGTGGTCGTATTTTGGCCTTGAGAACATAGTCCCTGACTTTGAGTGGTCGTATTTTGGCCTTCTTGTTGTAGTACCTTTCCGTTTGTTATTTTTGGGCTACCATCCTTACATGAGCCATGTCTGTTCATTCTTCAACTTCGTCGAGGTCTTGTTTTCTGTTCTCGTCATTTTTTGGTCCATTTTCATTGGAGTATCTTAGTCTAGGTTCTCCGACCTCAACGGGTATAACAGAGTCAGTCCTGTAGACTAATGAATATGGTGTTTTGCCTGTGCTTGTTTTTGACGTGGTGCGGTAGGCCCATAATACCTCTGGTAGCAGTTCCGGCCATAACCCTTTGGCGTCCTCAAGCTTTTTCTTTAGGATATTCAATATTGTTTTGTTGGAGGATTCGGCTTGACCGTTACCAGCGGGATGGTATGGCGTGGAGAGTATTCGCTTGATGCGCCATTTTTCGAAGAACTCGGTCGTCTTTTTTCGGTG
This sequence comes from Nicotiana sylvestris, assembly GCF_000393655.2. Lineage (NCBI taxonomy): Eukaryota > Viridiplantae > Streptophyta > Magnoliopsida > Solanales > Solanaceae > Nicotiana > Nicotiana sylvestris. The sequence goes on from NC_091058.1 coordinate 139,528,937, forward strand.
AACTAAGGTCCATTATCACAGTTGATTTCTTTTGGGATGTTGAAGCGGCATATGATGTTTTTCCATATGAATACGATGACTTTCTGTTCGCGTATTTGGGCGAACGCACCTGCTTCCACCCATTTGGAAAAGTAGTCAGTTAAAACTAAAAGGAAATGTGTCTTACCTCGCCTTGCTGGGAGGGGTCTGACGATGTCCATTCCCCATTTGATGAACGACCATGGTGAAGTGACGGAGTGAAGGAGTTCGCCCGATTGGTATATCATTGGTACATACCTTTTGGCACTGCTCGCATCTTTTGACATAATCCGCAGCTTCCTTTTTCATGGTGGGCCAGTAGTACCCTGCTTGAATGAGGCATCTGATGAAGGCTCGTTTGCCTGTATGGGTACCATAGTGTCCATCGTGTACTTCTTCGAGCACGCGCCTTGTTTGGTTCGTCCCTAGGCACTTTTCCAAGGGGCCGCCGAACGTTCTTTTATAAAGGTCGTGATTTATGAGGTTGTACTTGACCGTTTGCATTCGGAGCTTTTTGGATTCCTTTATCTCTTGTGGGAGTGTTCCCTCCTGCAAATATGTCATGATGCGGTTGCGCCAATCCCAAGTTAAGTTTATAGATTGTACCTCAATTTGGTCTATTGATGAGTGGAGGAGGGTGACCACGTTCTCCTTGGTGATATTTTTGGTTGCTGCTGCCAGTTTGGCGAGGCCATCTGCTTCAATGTTTTGTGCCTGGGGTATCTGTTCGAGTCAACATTTATCGAATTCTGGCAGTAGCTTATGGATTTCTACCCGGTATTTTTGTAGCCTTTGTTCCTTGATTTGGAAAGTCCCAGTAACTTGGTTAACGACGAGTTGTGAGTCGCATTTAAGGACGATTTGCCGTGCACCATATTTGAGGGCTAGTTTCAGTCCTGCAATTATGGCCTAATACTCTGCCTCATTGTTAGTCATTTCGTGGCACCGTATGGATTAGCGAATCACTTCGCCTGTTGGGACTTCAAGTACGAGTCTCAATCCAGACCCCGATGCATTAGATGCTCCATCGGTGTAGAGGACCTAGAGGTCGGGTTTCCCAGGGGAGGTGCAAAGCGCTTCCTGCTCGACCTCGGACAATATTTCTGCACTAAAGTCGGCGACTGCGACTTTATCATAGTTCTCGACTGATATATTATATCGTGCTCACTCAATTCTATGGACTATTTGGCCAATCTTCCCGACAGTTCGGCTTTATGCAGGATACTCCTGAGGGGGAAGGTTGTCACCACTGATATGGGGTGACATTGAAAATATAGTCTAAGCTTCTTTGAAGCTATGACCAAAGCCAGAGCCAGTTTTTCGAGGTGGGAATACCTCGTTTCGGCGTCATCCAAGGTTTTGCTGATATAATAAATCAGGAATTGCGTACCTTTGATTTCGCGGACCAAAACTATGGTTACCGCGACTTCTGAGACGGCTAGGTAGATCAGGAGGCGTTCGCCGGGATCTGCCTTAGCGAGTAGTGGCGGCGAGGACAAGTATGCTTTTAGTTTTCATAGGGCCTTGATGCAATTTGAATTCCACTGGAGCCCATTGTCTTTCTTCAGCACGTTAAAAAATTTATGGCATCTGTCAGATGACCGTGAGATGAACCTCGACAGGGCGGCTATCCGGCCCGTCAGTTTTTGTACCTGTTTTTTGCTAGTTAATATTTCGGGTATTCCTTCGATGGCCTTTATCTGGTTTAGATTGACCTCGATGCCTCTTTGTGATACCAAGAAACTAAGGAATTTGCTTGAGGTTACGCCGAAGGCGCACTTTTCGGGGTTTAGCTTTATTCTATATCGTCTTAATATGCTGAAGGCCTCTGTAAGGTGGTCAATGTGGTCCTCTTTCCTTTTGGATTTGACTAACATGTTGTCGATGTAAACCTCCATCGTTTTGCTGAGTTGGTATTTGAATATTTTGGTGACCAACCTTTGATAGGTGGCCCCTGCATTCTTTAGCCCGAATGGCATGACTTTGTAAAAATACGCACGATGGGTGATGAAAGTGCTTTCTCCTGGTCTTCCTCCTCCATGAGGATTTGGTTGTAACCCGAGTAATCATCCAAAAAGCTCAGCAGTTCATTCCCTACGGTTGTATCGATGAGTTGGTCGATATGAGGCAGTGGAAAAGAGTCTTTCAGGCATGCCTTGTTCAGGTCCGTGAAATCGATGCACATCCGCCATTTCCCGTTTTTCTTCTTTACCATGACCACATTTACGACCCATTGGGGATATTTTGATTCTCGGATAGAACCGTTGGCGAGTAGCTTGTCAACTTCAACGCTGACGGCCTCGTTAATTGTGGCATTGAACTTTCTCCTTATTTGTCACACTGGTGGATATAGCGGGCTGACATTCAGCTTATGCGTAATGATGTCTTTCGGAATGCCTGGCATATCTGAATGGGAGAAGGCAAATAGGTCGGCATTGTCAGTTAAGAATTTATGAAATATACCTAGTTCTGAGAGATTATGTCCGATATAATCCTTCTTTGTGCCATCATTGTTGTCTAGTTGGACGGGATCGAGATCTTCTATTGTCGACTTAACGGCTTCCACAATGTCGTGATCCTTGATAACATCTGTCTTGCGCTGAATTTGGTTCCCTACAATGCTAATTGATATGCTTCTGCATTCATTTTCTTTAGTTGCTGGGTGTGTGCGCAGTCTTGAGCGATACAGTAGCATTCTTGCGCAGTGCCTTGTTCACCTCAGATGCTGAATATTTCCCATGTGGTATGGAACTTGATTACTTGATAGAGGCTTAACGAGATGGCCTTCATGGCATGTATCCACGGTCACCCTATGATGGCGTTGTAGGCCGTATCTAGGTCCATGATATGAAACGTTGTTTCTAAGGTGACTCCTCCGGCTAGAACGAATAGCATTATTTCTCCTGAAGTTCGCTCGACTGAATTATTAAAACCCGTTAGTGTTATGCAACGCGGTATTATTTTGTCTTCGAGCCTCATCTGCGCGAGGACCCGAGGGTGTATAATACACGTGCCGCTTCCATCGTCCACCATTATTATTTTCACATCAGCATCTGAAATACGTAAAGTAATAACAAAGACAAACTGTCGGTATCTGACTTATCAAAGATGATACTATCTTCGAGGTCATCATACCGTTAATGAGTGATCGATCGCTTAGGTTTGTGTGTAATGGTGAATTTTACATGGTTGATTGTTGTCCTGTCGCCTCCACAGATAATCATTTGGATAGTGCAAGCGGGGGAGGGGGGCTTTGGAGGTCACTGGGGTTTTTCGCATCTGTGAGCAAAGTTGGCTCACCCTCGGTCGCTCACTAGTTCCCTTAGGTGTCCCTGGTTCAACATTCACACTACCTTCTGCCGCACACATACGCAATCTTCGGTCTTGTGACCCCGCTCCTAGTGAAATTAGCAGAGAGCGTTCGACTTCTGAGTATTTGGATCGGATTTCATCTTTTGTGGCCATTGCACCTTTGTGTTGAGATTTTCTGGTGCGTACACTATTTCTGAAGGGAACACAAAAATTGTGAGCAGATAAGAGTGGATGCATACCTTTTTCATTTCGCTGAGTCCCTGTGTGACGTGGCGGCCCATCCATGTGTCGAAGTGGTGGTGGGATGACTGTTCTGATGTAGGGCTGATGTCTTTTCTGGCCGAGGCGGGGACCCAATTGATCCCTTCGACCGTCGTTACGACGATCCTTCCTTGATTCTGCTTGAACTGAAGTCTGCCGTTGGATCAGACCGTTAAGGTCGTCTTTGTCAGCTCTTACTTCGGCGCAGTAGGAATTGTGGATCTCTTCCCATGTGGTAGGGGGATATTTCATGAGTCTGCTTAGTAGTTTTCTGGTTGCTCTTGACCAGTTCCTGCTCAACCTGTTCTGGAAAACCGCTACTTTCATCCCCTCTGATACATTTGGTAGGCTCATTCTCACCCTGTTAAAGCGGGCGAGGAAGTCCCTGATTCCCTTGCCAGGCGATTTCCTAATGGTGAATATATTGTTCACCCTGGTTTCTGCCTTTTTAGCCCCTGACGAGTAGTGACAAACTTATCCGCCATTTCCTCGAACGTTGCTATTGACCGCACTGGCAGTTGTGAGTACTAGGTTAGGGCTACTCCTGTTAGGGTTTTGCTGAATTTTTTCAGTAGTACTGACGGTACTTGCTCCTTTGAAAGGTCATTGCCCTTCATCATTGTGGCATAGTGGACGATATGATCTTCTGGGTCCGTCGTGCCATCGTATATCTTTAGATATGGTGGGATTTTGAAGGTTTTTAGGATGGCATGGGGGGGTGCGAAGCACTTTGCCTGGGTGTAGCATTCGGTGTCGCGTTTTTATCGATTTCCCTGCCATTTTTGTTGATTGTGTTCAAGATGTTGGTAGTGACACCTGCTATCATTTTCAACCTCGCATCTCCTTTTCCTGCCATTGTTAGTGGGGCAAACGAGGAAGAGATGTGTGTTGTTTTTTTATGATCTAGAAAGAACTATAGTTTCAACTAGAAAACTCCCCACAAACAGCGCCAAATTGTTTGAGCAAATAAATGCTAAACTAATTAGTTACAAATTAATGGGGTGAATCTCAGTTGAACCTAATAATCTCTAGATCAAATGGAGCGATATTTTGATGTAATGAGAACAGTATAGGAATGTTAAGTAGTAAGCTCAATGTGTTATGATTGGCAAAATATATAATATCCTAAAAGTGCAATAAATGCAAGAAATGACAAGGGTTATAGTATAAAAAGATTGTCACCCAATGATTTTGCGATTGAGCATCTCCTCTTTCTGATGATGCGAAAAGATATCAACAAATATGAATATGGAATCTTCATATTTATGGACGAAAGTTAAATAACATGTGCTTGAATAAAGCCAGTGAGACAATTCTTTCGTATATCACTCCCCTTTTACAATGTGTTCTTTCTCCTTTGAAAATGGCAAACCCTTCTTGTTTACCAACTCTTCTTATTTATAAGGGATATTTTCCCAAAAAACCTTAAAAAATACAACATAAAGAATATCCAAAAGGCATATTCTTCCTATCTATTTCTAAGTTTAAACTATCGTTACTATCTTATTTCGACTGACCGCTCTTGGTCGTCGTCCTTTATCACGACGACCATCAATCGTTGTGTTGTGGTGACCTCGTTCCATGTCTTGCTTATCTGCTGTCGTGATTGCCAAATTTGGACCCATACAAATACGTCGATCATTACGACGGCTTGAAAGAGAAAGTGATTCATTCAACTATTATTTGAAAGCATTTGCTCCTCAAGTACAATGTGGATTCTTGTAGAACGGGCCCTTAACATAGGCTTCAGGCATGGACCTAACTGACCAACTCAAACAAGGGCAACATGCATTGCCTCGTCATTTTTACTTGAAGCAGAAAATTACGCTTGGTGGACATCTTTAAGACCACCATTAAGAAAATTTTAAGTAGCTTTTTTAGTCTTCTTTAGATTTTCTTGTTTTCCTTCTCCTTCCTCTTTCTTCTGCCTGCTTCATCCTTCTGCATCTTCTTCTCCTACTTTTTCCGTTTGCTTCTTCTTCTTCCAATAAATTATGAATACATAGCTAAAAAGAAAAAATAATAAAATGTTCAATATAAGAAAATTAAAGATTCATTACTTATATGTGGTAAGAATTGAGTGGATAATATTCCATTGAGCTTATAATGGCTATATTTAATGATTTGGATTGCATTGATTAGAGAAGATTAAAAAACACCCTTAGTTTTTTTTAGCTTGAAAAAAAGTTATTAAAATAGACAAAATGAGTCTATTGATTGTTGAAGGTTTAAGTTGAATCGAACTACTAAAAATTATTAAAATTGATATTAGAAGATTGTATATCAAATTTGGAGTCATTAGCATTGATTTAGATTAATTTTGAAGTAGAACATAATGGTAAAAAAAATCATAATAGTTATGGCAAATTGGCAATGGTCAGAATTCGTTAATTATGATGATTTGCCTGAATTTTTGTAAATCAGTTATGATGATTGTCACAATTTATTGTCAATTATGACCATTGCCAAGAATTTTGCAAATCAATTTTGTCGATGTTCAGAATTTGTGGCCAATTATGATATTGGTCAGAAATTCTGACAATGGAAAAAGATAAGAAATTCTAACTAGCATACTTCAAAAATCTAACTAGTAATTAAGAATTTTCTTAATGGGGTTAACTTTCAACGGCATCACCAAATGATTTTATTTGGGCAAATTGCCCTGTATGGGATGAGTGGGATGAGTGGGTTCTTTACACAAATAGCCAGCCACATTCATTATTTATTTTTTCTAATAATATACATAGATTATACATTAATTGTACATAAATATACACATATAATACATAAATTATGTATATATATATATATATATATATATATATATATATATATATATATATATATATATATATACCTCCACTGCCTATTTTTAATTTAAGTGGTTGGATGAACGGCTATTTGGATCAATTGTTCTTGTACATAATAGGGATGCTCGCTCAGCCCAAACACAATGACAGATATCTGACTTTTGAGGAGTGGACTGGACATAGAGCCGGGCTCAGCAATTTTTAATGAGAAATTTTCATAAAGCACTATGTTTTAGTAGTAATTAGCCATTTATAGATATCATTTGCTATATTACGGATTATATATACCTTTTATGTGGTTATAAGATGTATTTGATGTATTTAAGCTATTGTATTCATGAATACAGTAGCAAAAATAGGCGTGAATCAGGGAAGTCCAGCTAATCAGTTGTTGTATTCGAGTGTATTCGACTGTATTTATTGAGTGAAATATGGGATTACAACTGGACAAATTATTGTATTCGACTGTATTCACGACGTGAAATAGGGGATTACACTGTTTTTAATAACGAAAAGTGAATCAATTAACACAATAGACTCATAATATAACTCAACAAACCCAATTATAACACACAAATTTTGTATTTTCAGTTATAAAAAAATTCTCAACCGAAAAATACCCAAAAATATAGCAATCTTCAGAGAAATTATATAATACATCTGAATACATAAATTATATTAATTAAAAAACTTATGAATACATTCAAGGCATATAGCGAGACAGTGAATACAATGAAATACATAGAATACAATGAGATACATTCAAATACAATAAGAAAAAAAGATAGTGAATACAATGAAATACATGGAATACAACGAGACACATTGAATTACAATGAAAAAAAAGATAATGAATACAATGAAATACATGAAAATACATTGAAATATATTAACATAAAATCAAGTTGCTCAACCCCAAACTCCATCGTCTTTGTTCAAGAACAAACCAACCGGATTATATGTCGGTGACTGCTGTTCAAGAATCAGTTTAATGTCGTCGGCTGCTATTGTTGGTGAGAATCTTGAACATAGCAATCTTCAAGAATCAGTGCATCTATTATAATGGGATGGGGGCTTTGAGCAAGAATCAGTTTTGACTGATAATTAATATATCTACAAATCGAGGAAACAAGGGACAGAGAAAGGGAGGGAGGAGAAAATCAATTTTATTAGCATAAAGATTGTTGGTGAGAATTAGATGCTTTGCGGCCATTGGTGAAAGTTCAAGATGCTTGTACTTGTTACCGACTCAAGATCGGGGACTCTTCTTTGCGGCCATTGGTGAAAGTTGATTGGAGGAAGAGATTTGAAATTTTAATGGGATGGGAGAAGAGAATGGGATGTATCAAAGTAGAGAGAGAAAGAAAATAGTGTAATTGATTCGCGTATTTAGTGGCTTAGGACTAGGAGGTAACTAATATTTTGTTATAAACCTTAAAAGGTATCTATAGAATATAATTTTTTTAAATAGTATTTATTTAAAATAAATAAGGTATTAACCTTTGCTATAGGAGGTAAAAATTCCATTTTTAATCTGAACTCAAATTAATTCAAATAATTGTCTATTCAACCATTTAAATTAAAAATAACCGACGAATACATGATATAGATGTTGATCTTATGCATACTTGATGATTTTATATATGGCATATAACATGGAGTAAACTATTACATTGCATGAAATAAGTTTTTAACCGAGTTGTGTCAAAATCAAAACAAAAAAGGTGAATGCAGTTCCCTGTAATATAACTTCTTGTTTCTGTGTTTGAAGGACAAAAGGGAGAATTTAGCATGTTGTTGTTATACGTTTGACCAAGAAAATCTCGATTAAGAATATTACATACTCCCTCTTTTTCAACGTATGCGTAGTGTTAATTTCCTTTTAGTATGTTTAAAAAAGAACCACACTTTTATATTTAGTTAAATTCTTAATTCTAGTATTATTTTTTTTTGGCAAAATACCTAGACCGACCAAATCAAAGTATGCCTATTGAACACAAAAGCTGACATGGCAAGAGAGCTGTATTTCGCCCCCACTTAGGCGCGTGAATTTAATGGATTTGAAATAATGTTTTTCTTTTCTTTTTTGTTTAAATTAAAATTGACTTTTTTTTCTTTCTAAAGGCCATCCATAACCACCTTGTATTGGGAAAAAACTGAGTTTATATTAAAGATGATGTGGCATGACACGTGGTTTAGTTAAATGGTCAAAGCGCAACAATTGACTAAGAGGCACGGATGGAGACAGCCACGGGAAGAAGAATTTAAATAGGCACGAGACAAAGTATAGATACGAGTCTCGTACCAATTTAAATTATTTACAGCCAACGGATTAGAAGGCATTAAAGACAAAGATCTGATGGCAGAAAGGAGTCCAAATTCATTATTAAATACTTGATACGTTAGAAAATTGGTATTTAATAAGAATGATTGTATAACAGCTTATTTAATGTCATTTATTACTCATAATTATATCATTAAGGCTGAGGCTTCATTCCTTTACCTAGAATTATCTATAAAAGGAAGAAGTATCATCATTTGTATGGACACGGAATACTATTGAGAATTCATTGAAATACACAACTATTTGTTGTTTTACCATCATTCTCAAAAGTATTTTATTTTGTCTCTTGATTATCAGTAACCCGAATTTCTTTTTAGCTTTGACCAAAGACTCAGATTTTTGGTTAAACAAATTGGTTCCATTACCGGGAATCTGATAATCTTTTCTTTTAAGCTATATCTTATCTATTGTCGTCACCATGTCAAACAACAACACCGACAACAACAGTAATAACACATTGGGAAACCATGAGAATCAAATACACCAAAATCAAGATGACGTGGTTCCCTCTCCTCTAAATTCACCACGTCAATCTCGTGAAGGCACTCCTGTTACTGAATCCCGTACTGATCAACAAGAGCAATCTGAATATTTTGAAGGTATTACAACTGAAGCTTTACAAAAGCTAATTGATGCACAGGTCGGCAAAGCTCTTCAGGCACTTGTTAGTCGATTGCCTGCTGCACCACCCACACCAACTCCGAATAATAATACATTGGAGAATCCCCGTTCTGGTCTTGATAATTCTGGAAACGGAGTAACCCTCAGTGAACCACAGGAAGGGGGACCAGGTAATTCAAATAATTCATATTTGCAAAATTTAGTACTAACCTTGCAGAAACAGATTAAGGAACAAAATGAGCGTATTGAACAAATCCCTGGAGTTCCGCCTGTAATAAAGGAGTAGACATGGACAAATATTCACAACAACCATGGAAGCCTAGTGCTGCTCCCCTTCCAATTCCGAAAAAGTTCAAAATGCCTGACATCCCGAAATATGATGGTACTACAGACCCACGTGACCACGTGACTGCATTTACAACAGGCGTAAAAGGCAACGACTTGACCAAACAAGAAATTGAATCAGTATTGGTCAAGAAATTTGGAGAAACACTCACCAAGGGTGCATTAACCTGGTATTCTCTTTTATCTGAAAATTCTATTAATTCTTTTGCTGAGCTTGCAGATTCTTTTATTAAAGCACATTCGGGAGCACAAAAGGTTGAGAAAAGAATGGAAGATATTTTCAAAATCAAACAAGGGGATTCGGAGTTGCTTAGAAACTTTGTTGATAGATTCCAGCGTGAAAGAATGACTCTACCTCGTGTGCCTGACAATTGGGCTGCAATAGCCTTTGCAAGTAATTTAAATGACAAAAGTTCTGAAGCCACGAGACGACTCAAAGAAAGCCTTCGAGAATTTCCTGCAACCACGTGGAATGATGTTTACAACAGGTATAGTACGAAGCTGCGAATTGAAGAAGATACCGTACCTAAGTTTCATCATGAAGAAAGGGGCGGTCCCCGAAGATCAGAAACCGAAAAAAGATCAGGTAAAAACAGGTACGATCCATATATGGGACCTGCAGGAAAAGACCCACGGTCGAAACAAGATAGCCAGCAATATGATCAAAAATCAAGGAACCGGGATTCTGGCTCTTCTTCAAAGTTTAGGAATGATCGGAACAGACAAGAATCACGAGATGATGACAGAAGTTTAAAGGCACGATTCGGCGGATATAATTTTAATGTCTCTACCTCCGAGCTCGTAGCTGTTTTAAGAAGCATGGGAGATAAGGTACGGTGGCCAAAAGAGATGCGGTCAAATCCAAATAGACGCAATCCAGATCATTGGTGCGAATTCCACAACGATCACGGGCACAAAACTTCAGAATGTAGATTCCTGCAGAGTGAAGTGGATCATCTATTGAAGCAAGGGTACCTCACTGAGTTATTTAGTGAGAAAGGAAAACAAGCTTATATGAAAAACAGGCAAGAGCCACCACAACCTCCTTCACCCAAGAGGACAGTGAATGTCATAAGCGGGGGAGAAGATATTCACGGCATAACCTACACAGCCTCCAACAAGGTTTCTAAGGTAACAATTACACATGGGAAACGGGTGCGGCAGGTCCTTGAAAATGAAAGTATTTCGTTCGATGACGCAGATACCGAAGGAGTGACAACTCCACATAATGACGCACTGGTAATATCTTTACTTGTACATGATACTAATGTAAAACGAGTTTTGATTGATCCAGGGAGTTCTGTAAATATTATATTACTAAGGGTACTACGGGAAATGCAAGCTGAAGACAAAATGATACCCAAGGCGCACACCTTGTCAGGCTTCGACAATTCAAGTGTAGTAACAAAAGGTGAGGTATTTCTAACAACTTTTGCTATGGGTGTTGTGAAGGAAACTAAATTTCAGGTAGTTGATATGGAAATGGCCTACAATATGATCATGGGGAGACCATGGATACACGATATGGACGCTGTCCCATCAACTCTACATCAGGTTATTAAATTCCCATCACCATGGGGAATTTGCCAAATTCGTGGGGATCAGCAGATGGCTAGAAGTGTCAACGTTGTAACAAGTACGAGCGCCGCAAATAAAGAAAAATAGCAATTACAGGAAACAGTTGAAGGTAAAAAAGATCAAACTTCAACTGAACAGGAAAAGACGGATTTGGACTCAAGACCTGACACAATTCAAGAACCTGAAGAAAATGAAAGCATCAAAACGACAATTGAAGAGCTTGAGGCAGTGATGTTATTTGATCAATGGCCTGAACGGAAGGTTTATGTCGGGGCCAATTTAAGCACGAACATGCGAGGTATGATAATCGAATTTTTAAAAGCTAACTTAGACTGCTTTGCTTGGTCCCACGCTGATATGACAGGGATACCACCAAATGTGATGACTCACAAACTCAATGAGGACCCTTCTTTCACACCAATAAAGCAAAAGAAACGGAAACAAGGTGCTTTCAAGAACCAGGTGATTCAGGATGAAGTCCAAAAATTATTAAAAATCGGATCAATCCGTGAGGTAAAGTATCCTACTTGGTTAGCTAACACGGTGGTCATACCCAAGAAAAATGGTAAGTGGCGTGTGTGTGTGGATTATACCGATTTAAATAAAGCCTGTCCAAAAGATTCCTTTCCCTTACCGCATATAGACCAACTAATTGATGCAACCGCAGGTTATGAACTTTTAAGTTTTTTAGATGCATACTCGGGGTATAATCAAATTAAAATGGATCCTGGTGATGAAGAAAAAACTTCTTTCATCACAGACAGGGGGACTTACTGTTATAAAGTAATGCCCTTTGGTCTCAAAAATGTTGGGGCAACCTATCAAAGGTTGGTCACCAAAATGTTCCAAGAACATTTAGGGAAAACAATGGAGGTATATATAGACGATATGCTCGTCAAAACCCAGCAATCTCATGATCATATTTCTCATCTATCTGTTACGTTTGAAATTTTGCGAAAATTTAATATGAAACTCAACCCAGAAAAATGTGCATTTGGAGTTGCATTAGGTAAATTTTTGGGTTTTCTTGTTTCTAATCGTGGTATTGAAGTGAATCTTTCTCAGATCAAAGCAATAGAAGAAATCCCTGATATCCTTACTAATAAAAAGGAAGTACAAAGATTAACGGGAAGAATTGTAGCTTTGGGAAGATTTATTTCCAAATCCTCAGAAAGGTGTTTTAAGTTTTTCTCTGCACTTAAAAAGCAAGATCATTTTGAATGGAATGAAGATTGTCAACAAACCCTTAGAAATTTGAAAGCTTATTTGTCAAAACCTCCGTTGTTGGCAAAACCAAAGGTGGGGGAAAAACTTCTCTTTTATCTGGCCGTATCTGAAGTCGCAGTGAGTGCTATTTTAGTCCGCGAGGACCAAGGTAAGCAATCTCCTATTTATTATGTGAGTAAGTCTTTATTGGAAGCTGAGACACGGTACCCACAACTAGAAAAATTAGCATTAGCTTTGATCATGGCATCTAGAAAATTAAGACCTTATTTTCAATGTCATCCCATTAATGTAGTTACTGCTTTTTCGCTTCGAAATATTTTGCATAAACACGAACTTTCAGGAAGATTAGCAAAATGGGCTATAGAACTAAGTGAATATGAAGTTGTTTATCAACCTAGGACCGCTATAAAATCTCAAGTACTAGCTGATTTCGTGGCCGATTTTAGTCAAGGGATGCATTTAGAAGCAGAAAAAGAATTACTAGTTTTTAATGGTGCGAACCCAGGGACTTGGGTTTTATTAACTAACGGTTCATCTAATGTAAAAGGGGCAGGCCTAGGAATAGTCCTCGTACCACCTGCGGGTGAGACTATTAGACAGGCTATAAAATGTCATTCTATAACTAACAATGAAGCAGAGTATGAGGCTGTAATTGCAGGTTTAGAATTGGCACGAGAACTCGGCATAACACAGATTATAATCAAGAGTGATTCTCAACTCGTGGTTAATCAAATGCTGGGGACTTATACGGCCAGAGAGACACGAATGCAAGAATACCTCGCAAAGGTACAGGAGTTAATAAAGCAATTCCAAACTTGGAAAGTAGTGCAGATCCCAAGAGATGAGAATGTAGAGGCAGATGCTTTAGCAAATCTCGCATCTGCAGCAGACGTGGCAAATAATACAAATGCTTCAGTCATACATCTATTTCATTCCGTTCTCGAATCTGATAAAAACGAGGTAAATTTTAATCATCTAACATGGGATTGGAGAAACGAAATTGTTGCCTTTTTACAACACGGTACCGTGCCTAATGACAAAGGAAAGGCTCACGTGCTTCGCAAAAAAGCTGCACGATATTGTTTATATCAAGGAAATCTTTATCGAAAGATGTTCGGTGGACCACTAGCAAGGTGTCTCGGACCCTCTCAAACAGAATATGTGATGAGAGAAGTACACGAAGGACATTGTGGGAATCACGCAGGGGACGGTCACTGGTAAGAACATTAATTCGCACAGGATATTATTGGCCTAAGATGGAAGAAGAGGCAACCAATTTCGTGTCCAAATGTGATAAATGTCAAAGGTACGACAATAATATGCACAGACCAGCTGAGTTACTACATCCTGTTATAGCCCCGTAGCCCTTTATGAAATGGGGAATGGATATCGTAGGTCCACTTCCACAAGCAAAAGGTCAGGTAAAGTTTCTACTTGTACTTACAGATTATTTCACTAAATGGGTAGAAGCAGGGGCATTTAAACAGGTACGAGAGAAAGAAGTTAAAGACTTCATATGGCGAAATATAATATGCCGCTTTGGAGCACCAAAGGAGATCGTGTGTGACAATGGACCACAATTCATTGGAGCTCAAATCACAGAATTTCTTCGAAGTTGGCAGATCAAAAGAATAACGTCTACGCCATACCATCCAGTAGGTAATAGACAAGCAGAATCTACTAACAAAATCATTATCAACAACTTGAAGAAGAGGTTACAGGATTCAAAAGGTAATTGGCCTGAGGTGTTACCTGGAGTATTATGGGCTTATCGTACAACGACCAAAACAGGCACTGGAGAAACACCATTTTCAATGGTTTATGGTGCGGAAGACTTAATTCCATTTGAAATAGGTGAGCTAAGCACACGATACGATCAGGCAACGGAGGAATCTAATAATGAAGAGATGCGGGTTAGCCTAGATTTACTTGAAGGGAGAAGAGAAGCTGCATTGATAAGGATGGCAGCACAAAAGCAAGTACTAGAACGATATTACAATAGGAAAGCACGCCTCAGATTTTTCAAAATTGGGGACTTCGTGCTTAAAAAGGTGTTCCAATCTGCAAAGGCTGCTAACTCAGGAAAGCTAAGTCCAACTTGGGAAGGACCGTACAAAGTCCGTGGCATTACGGGAAAAGGAGCATACCAGCTGGAGACAATGGACGGTAAAGTTTTACCCTCACATTGGAATGCCGTCCACTTAAAAAGATATTACTTTTGAGAAAGTACCTACGGTCAGGTATCATCATGTTAAAATTTCTCTCTTGGATTATTAATATTTTACTAACGATTTTAGATGCTAGGCAAAATACCCTAACTTGTGCCAAATGATGAGTCACAACCTGCAAGGCAAAATGGAGTATTCTTAAATTCTTAGCCCAGGGTTACAATTAATCTGATGGAAATACACACAAGGCAGTCTTCATCTATAATCGCACCTTGGAGTCCCGTATATCTTTCTGTTTTAGGAAAAAGGGCCAAAGTAAAAGAAATAAACAAGTGCTCAAGGCTTCATACTTCACCGCTCAAACACTTGGGGGACTACAATACTGTACACAGATACGTGTAAAAATGCAGATACGAATATCGAACAACAAAGTCAAGTGTTGAGTAAAAGTTACGAAGTCTTCAGCGGTTATGAGAATAACAGAGTCATCTCTCAAACCCTTCTTAATATGTAAAGATAGGGTCATGACTATGTACTGAAACAGGTTATGAAGAAAAACCTTGTTTATTCTATGTTATGTACAAATCTGTTACAAGAAAAACAGTTACGAGAAAGTTGTAGATGTATTGTAATACATGTAATAGTCAAACACTTGTTAAAAGTTTATGAATAAAAACTTGCCAAAGTTGTTTCATACAAAACGTGTGTTTTCCTATTTCTTTCATCGTATTATAACACCATTATGAAGTTGAGACGTCTTCTTCATTAAGTGTCGATAAAATAAAAGGGCCCTCTTTTATAAGCCTCATGTTAATAAGTCATGAGAAGAATCATAAAGCATTTTCAAAGGATAAAAATGCTAAACTATTCTATAAGTCCTAAATAAGTAAGGAAAAGGCAAGAATAGAACACATTGAAGTACTAACAAAACTTCTTAATATAAAAAAAACTAAGTACAAACTTAGTCAACAAAGCATTTGTTTTTTACAAATGCCCCATTATGATAACTGGGGACTTCATCAAAGGATCCTTTACAGCAATTTCATTTTTAGCTAGTCACTGAAGGGTTTGGAGCATCAGAAGTTTCACCCTCGGGAGCAGGAATTGTAAACCCAATTGCTGCAGTAGTCACTTCTTCATTTAAAAGTTCTTCCGTTCCAGGAACTTCAAGTACAGGAGAAGGAGTATCAGTAGATTGTTGACTTTTCTCGATGGTATCTACGACTTTGGCCAGTTCAGACTGCAAGTCAAAACCTTCTTGAGCAGCTTCCGTCAAAGCACCACGGCGAGATTTCAGGAAAGCCCAACTCACCTCTATGTTGAAGTTCTCCTCCAGAAGTCCATATTCCTTTTCCCACATAGCAAGATCGTTTTTTAAGATTTGGTGCTCAGCTAAATGGGAATCAAGGGAAGCTTCAAGAGAGGCATGAATCTCGTCAGAGGAGGTCTGTAAGTCAGCCTGAGCTTGAGTCAAGCTTTGCACTAACTCTCCTGCATACTCTTCCTTCTTAGCCAAAAGTGCCTTAAGCTCCCTAACTTCTTTACTAGCCTTGGATAATTGTTCTGACAAAGAGCATTCCAAAAGCTCTTTGTCTCTTTTAAATTGGCTTGAAGAAGCCTTGGCAGTTGCCAGTTCACAAGTCAAACCACGGTTTTGCTGCTCCAGGAGGTTTTTATTTTCTTGCAACTCCTCTATGGTCCCTTGAGCATTCTCAAACTGTTCCTTCCAATTGGCTGCTTCAAGCTGGGCTCCCTTGGCTATTTCTTCGGCCTCGTGGATAGTTTTTTCAGACTCACGAGCTTTTCTTTCCAGAAGGGAAATTTTTCCCATTAATTCCATGCCAATAAGGTTAGCCTACAGAGACAACTCATAGAAATGAGGGATTGAAGATAATTAAAAAAAACTTGTTGGTAAGAAGAGAAAAAATACCTTCAAAGTAGAATGAACTATGTCATTCATCAGAGTTAAGCAGCTATGGCTCTCCATCTTCTTCTTCTCAATATCTCCAATTAGGGGCTCGAGCCAAACATCGGCTCTACCAGTCTTCCTCAAGAGGCTATGATTGGCAGGAACTTCCAGAGTAACACTTCTCATAGTCATACTTCCACTGCTATAACCCGTCTCTGTACGATGAACAGAGGGAAGAGGAGCAATGGAAGGAATGGAAGGAGAAGATGTAGAAACAGGAATGGAAGGAGAAGATGTAGAAACCAACGTAAGAGCGGAAGCAGGTGTAGTAGAAACTGCCAAG
This sequence comes from Nicotiana sylvestris, assembly GCF_000393655.2. Classification (NCBI taxonomy): domain Eukaryota; kingdom Viridiplantae; phylum Streptophyta; class Magnoliopsida; order Solanales; family Solanaceae; genus Nicotiana; species Nicotiana sylvestris. The sequence goes on from NC_091058.1 coordinate 139,545,873, forward strand.
GGAACGGACATAAGAGCGGTAGAAACTGGCAAAAGAACGGAAGTCGTCAAAACTGGTAAAGAAATACTTACGGTTGGCAGAGGAATGGAGGAAATAGGAACAAATAAGGAAAAAGGAGCTTTATTAAAAACAGGGCCGAGCTCGCCACTCCCGAAACCACTATAAAAAAATGCTGAATTGACTCATTATTATCTCTTGGTTCGGTGTCCTCGTCAGAATGAATCAAAACAGGCTCGGTGGTGGAGGTTCGAGCAGGAGTGTCTTCAATTTCATCATCAATGATTATTCGCCTCCTGACCCTTGGCCTGGTAATTAGGGAGGTACCCTCCTCTTCTTCTTCAGAACTTTCCTTTATAGCTTTCCTTTTTGGCAGCAAGGCTCGAGCCTTATCCAAATCAAGAGCAGCATTCGCAGACATGCGAATGGCCATAGCTACTTCAGCCGTCATTCCTCTAATGCCAAATCCTGATTAAAGGATGGATATACATGATTAAAGTTGAGGAAAGAATGCTTAACATATAAAAAGGGGCATACCATATGTTTTGACCTTCCAGCCATGTAAGGAAGAAATTGATTTCCAAGTTCTTTGCTCCCTAGAAGCAATCTTCAAAAGTGAGTCTACCCAACCACGGAAGTTGGGAATAGGTTCCACATCTCCCATGGTTGCTACAAAAAACCAAGAAGAGATGAGGTTATAAACAAAATTTCTTTTGAAATTCTCAAAAGTAGGTACGGTAAATAAAAGAAAACCTACGTTCAAAATTCCACTTCTCAGGGAAGGGAATATTTGTTTCGCCAATCAAGTCCACCGTACGAATAGCAACGTAACAGATATACCATCCACGATCTTTGTCATCTTCAGGATTTACCAGAACTTTTTTGCTCCTTGCAGTTAAGGTAAAAACCCCATGGCGTATTAAGTTAGGGTGGTACAGATGAATGAGGTGAGAGGAGGTGAAATTGACATTGACTTTAGAGGATAAATATCTCAAACAAGCCACTGTTCTCCACACTAGTGGACCGATTTGGGCCAAACAAATTGTAAAAAAACGGCAAAAATCAAGAATAACTGGGTCAATCGGAGGATTAAAACCTAAAGAGAAGGGGTAAGTATAAATAAAAGAATACCCACTTCTAAAGGAGGAAATTCTTTGATTTGGGGAAGGAATTGACATTCGAAGACTATCCTTCCAGTTACAATCTTTCTTATGGTGGGGATTGTAAGCTCGATTACTATTGTAGGGTAAGTATCGGCTTTTTCTAAATTTGCAATTTGTTTTTGATGAGATGTTTTGTCACTTTCAAAAGACAAATCGCTGGGAACTATCTCATCAACTGAGGGTTCTTGAGAAGAATCAAGAATTTCTCTAATTTTATAAGAAAGGGCCTTTGGGATAGAACTCCTTGAAGAAGAACCAGAGGAGCCGCCTCGAGTAGATTCTAACCCTGTTCGAAGCCTACCTCTTCCGCCTCTTCTGTGTCTAACAGGGGCGTTGGGGAATTGGTATAGAATTGGAACTTTTTTACGGTTAGGGTTTGAAGAAGACATTGTTAGGAAGGATAAGTCAAAAGAAAGAAGAAAGTGTTTGCTGAAGATTTGTGAAGAAGACAAAGGAAGAAAAAGTTATGTATATAATGGGAACCGTCAACCTTAGAAGTGTAATGATGGAAAGCCTATAATAAAGGCAGTTATCACTTCGTGAATAGTGAGAATGAAGAAGTCTCGAAAAAGGGTGTAAATAGCAGAATCAATCAGAAAATGACACATGGGCAGAACATTAAATGGAAAAGACTACTGAGGCATTAATACTGTCATAAACATTAACTGTGGCAAAAATTCCTTTTTTTTATGAAGATCCACTTCCCAATTATTTAATTGATAAATAAATGGAAAGTGGGGGGACTATCTGTATTGGGAAAAAACTGAGTTTATATTAAAGATGATGTGGCATGACACGTGGTTTAGTTAAATGGTCAAAGCGCAACAATTGACTAAGAGGCACGGATGAAGACAACCACGGGAAGAAGAATTTAAATAGGCACGAGACAAAGTATAGAAACGAGTCTCGTACCAATTTAAATTATTTACAGCCAACGGATTAGAAGGCATTAAAGACAAAGATCTGATGGCAGAAAGGAGTCCAAATTCATTATTAAATACTTGATACGTTAGAAAATTGGTATTAATAAGAATGATTGTATAACGGCTTATTTAATGTCATTTATTACTCATAATTATATCATTAAGGCTGAGACTTCATTCCTTTACCTAGAATTATCTATAAAAGGAAGAAGTATCATCATTTGTAAGGACACGGAATACTATTGAGAATTCATTGAAATACACAACTATTTGCTGTTTTACCATCATTCTCAAAAGTATTTTATTTTGTCTCTTGATTATCAGTAACCCGAATTTCTTTTTAGCTTTGACCAAAGACTCAGATTTTTGATTAAACACACCTTATCTCCACCACAGTCTCTCCTCCGTCATCACTGTCGGCCCGAGTTAGAATATCATCACTGCACACACTAGTCAATTCTAAGAACAATTAACCCAATCAACAAAAAATACCAAAAATTAAAGAGAAAAATCAACAACCCCAAAATTGATTCACCAAATTGCATCTTCCTCTGTAAGCATGCATCTCCATTATTGCTCTATTTTGCAGCTATTTTAATATAATGGGTGCACTATTATCTTTAAGATAGATGTTTGTTCCATTATATAAAATTTTATGATGGCGGCAAGTTGACGAGCAAACTATATTAATATTATATTCGCAAAAAATATCATTCACTTTACAATTGTCCTGGACGAGTTTTTATTGAAAACAATCAATAATAACATCATTATTTACAGTTTTAAATATCTCACGCTCTATATAGCAAATTAAACAATCATTCAAAAAAGTTTTTAAAAGTTGCGCTTAATATTGAGCAGGGGTTTTTCTACTTTGAATCCATTGAGAGCCTCAGAGCCGAGAGAGACGAGTCATGAGTACTTTGCTTTTAAAGATTTCAAAGTGTTTGTACTCAAAAGAATGATTAGGAGGAGAAAATAAAAAAGACGTAGGCAAAAGGGATTTTTTTTTTAAGTAAAAAAAATATTTTTGTTTGTTAATTGAAAAGAAAGAAAGGGCATAGTATATGTTGTTAATTGAAAATGGTGTGGGAAATTGGGAATTTATTTATTGTAATTAATTATAAAAGGAATTAATAAAAAAGAATGGTACGTGGATCGAACCTGACTTTGGGGACAAAAAGGAGATAAGAGAGGCACTTGGTCATCAATGCACCAAACCAAGCACTTGAGTATGGGTGACCACAAATATATTTTATCACATAATTGAAAATATTAGTATTTTATACATAGAGACAGAAGATTTTTTTTTTCTCCAACGGCAAATTTGGGCAAAATAAATACGTTAATGACTGATTTTCTCTAAATTTTATCCATTATTTTTCAACTTTTCTAGATTCGGCTCACTGTCTTCTTCAACTTCACCATCTTCTTTCAACCCAAATCTGATTTTTGTTTTGTTTTGTTGTTTTAGCAAAAAAAATTCAAAAACAAAAATAATTTACTCGACTGTCAGTTTTAGATTTGATCCCGACGAGTGAGGAGGCTCTGAACGAAAGCAGAAGAAGAACGTGGGAGGGGGAAAGGGGATGACCAACGACACAAGGGAATCAAAGAAGAAGATAATCGGCGACACGATGGGACTGGAGAAGATGAACGTCGATGAGTAAGGGGTCCAGCAGCCAGGTTGCTCTTTTACAAAAAAATAAATAAATAAATAAATTAATGGCTTTTTTTTACTGATGTGGCTTGTTTTAATGATCTGGCATTTTTTCATTGGTTATATTTCCACGTCAAACAACATTTGAGCAGTGACGAAGTCAGGAATTTCATATAGAGTGTTCAAACTTGAAATAAGTTTAAAAAAATCCCCAATAAAGGGTGTTTAATATATGTTATACACCATTAAAATCTAATATTTACCTATATATACAGTATAATTTTTCGACGAAGGGTGGTCAGTTGACCACCCTTAGGGCTATGTACCTTCGGCCCTGTTTGAGCTTCACAATTTTTTATTTTTTTTGGGACTAAGTTTTTTAGGTTCAATAGGCGTACTTTGATTTTGGTTGAAGTGTTCAATAGGTAATGTGCTTAGTTAAAGTGTCAAAATGGAAACTGGAGCCAAATTTAAGGGTCATCTAGGTATTTAGCCTATTTTTTTCATATAATATTGGGGTTAGGGAAAGGGAAAAAATGGGCAATAGAACTCTTAACAATAAGGTAAAATTTTGGGTAGGCTATAAGATTTCCATTAGTTCCAATATTTCCACTATACCTTTAATGACACTTTCTCAAAACATGGCACGTTGAATATCACAAATTCAATCGACATTTTAGTGTGCTATCTCCTCATAATTTAAGACCACAAGTTCTTTTTTTTTTTTTTTTTTTTTTGTATTTCAAAACGTTATACTTGGTCAAACTAGGAGCCGAGGGAAGTAATCTTGTTTCCCTTTCGTTATCTTGGGGTATGACAGAAGTGGTGTACTTGACATCATTTAATATAGTAATGAGAAAAGTACTAGTGCTTATCTTAATAAGGTCTGACCATAGTGTTGTGAATTAATTAGGACCACCACCATTCCATAGGGAAAAGAATGGCCGTAATAGATTGAAGTTGACATTGCCTCCTTCACCACCTTATCAATATAAAATATATTTATAAGTTTCTTGAATCTTTCCAAACATAGAAAGTTTCAAAAGTAAACATCGGATGGGAAAAATATACTAATAATAGTGATTATGATTCCTAAAACTTTTTTAAATATTCTTCAAAATCATCCGCCTGTTTTTTTGGTATTCAAAGTGTCCAGGTTAACTGTATCAATTTTTGGTGAAAGTTGCCATCTCCGTTTGTTAAATAACCTTCAATTTTGAAAGCTTATTCGTTTTTATCGTTCTTCATTTTTTTGTAATCCAGTGCTGATATTTATATATACTCCGTTTTGCCTATATAATAGTATTTCAGTATTTACAAATAAAATTAGTATTTTCAAATTTTGGTTTGCTCATCAATATTTGCAAATTGTTTGAGGAGCATTTCTAGTGCAATAATGTTTTTCATTCACAGTATTTAACTCTTTCCATGTAATACAAAATTCATATCCAGACACATCTTAATTGCAGATATTATTTTTCAACTTCGATTTTAAAATTTGTTCAAGTGCTACTTAGAATCTTGTTTGGTTTATCTTAAATATACTCACATGACGGAGGCGGAGGCAAAGTGGTTGATGAAGAAAGTTTGGAGTTGATAGTGCCTATGGGTAAAAATCTACCGTGTTTACACCAAGTCGATATATACATAATATGTTGTGTCTGCATATATTTTAATCATTTAATCATAATTAATTAATATGTATTAGAGTATTGCGTTATAGTTACTTAACCCTAGTATACTCATCTAATTTAGTAAAACATCTAATACGAATAAGTTTTTATCATCATTATAAGTTGAAGACAATCAACAAGGTTCCTGTGAGGAGTGATTGTCGGAAAGAGAAAAGCCCAAAGAAGAGAATAATCATACCCACCATCATCCCATTCTCTTTTCTTAATAATAAAAATAGACTTAATATTTACTCCCTCCGCTTCAATTTAGATGAGTTAGTTTGATTTGACACGAAATTTAAGGGAAAAAAACTTTTGAAACTTGTGGTCTGAAAAGCTTCAGGGATAAAAGCTTTGTGGGACCATTATACTCGGGCTAGTCTAAAAAGGGGAAGACTGTGAAATTCGTGTGTTCTTGCTTAATTGTCGGTATCGACCATACTTAAAAGGTAGGGTGTTTGATTGAATTGATTGTGAAGTGGTCTATCACTATATAGTGATCGGTACGTTTTGGGGTGTTAATATAGTTCCATTGCTCGAGAACGAGTAAGAGTCTAAGTGTGGAGTATTGATATTTGGCTTAATGTATGCATATTTTGATGTATATTGCCTCACATTTTGCTCATGTCTCGTAGATTTGAGATGCATAATATAATGATTTGTGCTAATTTGTGGTATTTCTATGTGCAGGAATTATTCGGATGCAATTTGGGACGAAATTGCGTGAATTGGAGCAAAAATGGGAAGAAAAGGCAAAACTAAAAATTTCAGGGCCACAGACAGCGTGGGGCGCTGCCTGTGGCGCACTTTACGGAGAGTTGAGAATGTTGAGCACCACGGCTAGCGCCCTACGCTGCTCTGGACGCTCGAAATGCAAACACGTTCTAATTCAACTAGGACTCGGTTATTTCGACCCTAAGACGCCCCAACTCATATAAAAGCCAACCTAAACCTATTTTGAGGTGGAGGACGTGACTTTGCGAGAGGAACAAATGTACGAAACACTAGGGAGCATAGATTTGATCAATTCTTCCATTCTTCCATTAGTAGTCATTGATTTTATGTTTGAAAATATTATTTTTGATGATTGTATGAACATGAGTGGCTAAGAACTTTATTGTTCTGGGGTCATGGGTGCTACATGAATGTTAATGTTTGAAGTTTAAATTGACGATTTTCATTTTATCATATTGGATTATTTATTTAATTATGTTTTTAATTATTTTGCTGAGTAGCTAACTGTGAAATACTATCTACGAATCTAGAGTTGAACTTGAAAGTGAGAATTCTAGATTGCATATAGAATTAAATAGAGCAGTTTCTTGAACCTGGGCATCGGGGAACAGATTCACAATTAGGATAGAATATACCTAATTGCCTTGTTTGGTTGAAATACAGGAAGTGTAAATGCATTCTTGTTAATCTTAATTCCCTAGACATATAGGCATTAAATTGGCTTGAATAGGCGAGTAAGAACATGACAGATTCTTATGAGTAATATCAATCCTGTCGATCAACAGTCCAAATAAATTAATTTGCCATTTTAAGCCAAGAACGCAAATATGATTGTTATCTAACCTGTGTGTAAGGCCCCGTAAAATTTCGCTAAGTAATTTAAGATTTCGTGGTGCCAAGGTAGGCTAATTATAATATTTTATGTATAGACAAGGACTATTAATATGATAGATATCAATTAGATATGGAAATAAGTGTACGGGGCATATTATTAGTGATGTGGGATCTAAGGAGAGGCTTAAGTCTAAGCCAAGTTGGAAAATTACATGATAGACTAATATTTCAAATGAGTACGCACAAGACCAAACTTTGGATGAGCATATCTACATATACATATATCTACCAAACTTTGGACGAGTGTATATAGCATATTATGTGATTCACGACCTATCAAATGAAATATCTTCGCGTCTAGTTTCTAACGCTTCAAACCGTTCGTCATTTGGACACTCCTACAAAAAGTTATGACTAAATTACTAAAGGCTGGAAAAATCTGTTCGTCATTTGGACACTCCTACAAAAAGTTATGACTAAATTACCAAAGGCTGGAAAAATCCGGTTCTGTGATCGCAGAATCATTCTGTGAACCACAAAAATGGTCTGCGAACCGCAAAATGGTCGCAGACCTGCCTAGTGCAGGCCACTTCTGGGCACCAGTTTCACGATCCATTCTGCGACCTGCATACCCATTTTGCGGTCCATTCTGCGACCGCAGACCTGATTTTGGAGACTTTATTTTTCTATTTTCATATCCCGATGCCATTTTGATAAATATCCTTTGGGGCTTATTTTGGGATATTTCCTTGATGTTTTTAGAGAGGTAAGGGCAATTTAGAGAGATAAGGGGGAAACCTAGCATTCCAATCATCCAATATTGCTCAAATCTTCAAGAATCATGGGAGCTAGCCACTAGATTATCATCTATCCGGGTAGGTCCTACTCCTAAGCTTTGATGCAAGAGGTTAAGAGTTCAAATATATTGTCAGGTTGGAAATAGGCCATGCATGTGACATTAATTTATAGTATATGAGATTAATGAACCTTTATGATTCGTTTCTTGTTGAAATCTATTGAAGGAGGAAGGGATCACCATTTTAGATCCTTCTAGTCTATTTTTCATGATAAGTGTTTGACAAAATTCTTAAGAGAGTTACACCATGGGAATCCTTCTAATTATTAATCGATTTTTGCTATCTTCCTATAGATTGTTATTACTAGAAGTGTTGGTGCGTTGTAGTAAGTTAAGGAAAGCTTAAATAAGGTATGTTGGCTAAACCCCTTCTTCTTATGATTGAACCCCATAGTATTCGTACAATAGGTGTAAGTCCTAAATTGATCGTTACAGAAATTGCTATCCCGAATGTGGTTGCGTTGAAAACTATATGTGCAATATGTATTCCCATGCTTTCATCATGTTATCTTATCATCTGAGGAGGTGTAGAATATATGATAAAAATGCCTAGACTTTAATTCAAATTCGAATAAAGATTGTTATGTCCAATTGTGTGAAAAGCCTCTATGTGCCTTAGATTCTAAATTGCACACATGTGTAATTAAAAATCTTGAATGAAAAGCCATGTTGTTTTTTATCATGATAATAATGTTGGAATGTGGAAAAGAACTTGAATTATGAAATACAGCCAAGTGCCAAATATGATATAACAATTGTTGCCACTAGTGCCGATGAACTAAAAAGATCTGAAAGAAGAATAAAGCGAGATGATTGATAGAAAGTGGTAATGTCTCGGGTGAGATGACCTAGCTTATCGGGTCGTGATCGGACGCCATGCCACACACATGGTAGTAACCTTGCTTGAAATTGAAACTGATAACTGAAATTGGAATTGTGATTGTGGTGGATGTCTCAAATGAGGCGACCTAGTCGATCAGGTTGTGATCGGACTCCGTATAAAAGTACGGTAGTATTGTGAATGATGAAATATCGGTACTAAAGATCTACCAAGCTAAAATTATAGAAATCTACTTGAAAGCTTTTGTGGTTTTTCACTTCATGTTATGGTGTTGTTTGAGATTTCCATTGATTTCATGATTGTTCCTTCTTGTATTATTGTTCATTCTATTGAGATGGTGTTTAGATATACATTCTAGTACTATTCAACAATACTAACATCCCTTTTGTTGGGGGCGTTGCATCTTTAAATGGATGCAGGTGGTTCCACAGCAGGCAATATTGATCATCAGTGATAGTTGTACGTCCTCCCCCCAGCAGTGTTGGTGAGCCCCATTTCATTTCGGGGTCATACATCTTTTGTTTCTTATGTATTGTACTTGAGGTATAGCCGGGGCCTTGTTGCCGGCACTTTTGTAATATTCTTTTGTACTTATTAGAGGATCCGTATACACAGTATGGGTCGTATATGGGTGCTGCAAAAGTCAGACAAAAATTTGTTGTGTTTGAATCATTTATTCAGCTTCAAACTATAAAAAATGTGTATATTTTGGGACGTTAAGGTGAAGTAACTAATGAAATTGTGTAGTAATATATACATGACCTCCCTATTATCTAAATTAAAGAAAGTATGTCTTCTCTTTATTCATGAATGGGCTTGGGTAGAAGGAATCTAATAGGCTTGCTCAGCCGGGTTCACTCGGTTGAGCGCCGGTCCTGCTCCTTAAGTTTGGGGCATGACAAACTTGGTATCAGAGTCTAAGGTTTTAAAGTGTCCTAAGATGTCTCAGAGCCGTGTCTTCTTATCGGTGTGTTGTCGACCACTTCTATAATTAGGAGGCTACTTGGACATTTAGGAATGTCACCATTCTTTGATACTCCAGATCGTGCGATAGAGATCAAGATAGGGAACTAGTCTCCTCGTCATGTCTCGTTTTCAAGATGAGTAATCCACGAATTCGAAGCAGCAAGGAGGGAATGACCCCACCTATAAATCTGCGGGAGATTGCACATGAGTTTGTTGGGAGAATGTATCGAGCCGTAGAGGGATTGGAAAATTTTGTTGCTAAGGGAAGTGTGAGCACATTATTTTTGCCCTATGTGAATTACTCCTACAAAATTCAAGAAAAACAATTTTTTCCATTTTTTACAATTCTATAGGATTTGTGGGAATTTGTGCTAATTGTTTGCATTTCTGTGCATGTTTTTTTTGTTGTTAAAATCATGAAAATGCCAAAAATACCATGCATTGCATTTAGGTTTCTTTTTTATATTTTAAGGTTAATTAGTTGTTTTATTTTAAAAAATAAAAATCACAAAAATTGGCTTACTTTTGCATTTTTAGCCTTTTTAGTTTTGAAATCGTAATTTCCTTTTTTAATTTAGGAGTAATTAATTTTTGTAAAATTTATAATCAACTTAATTTTTTTCAAATTAATTATTTTAGGAGTTTAATTTAGGTTTTAATTAATTAAAATAGGAAAAAAAATTGAAAAAAGAAAAAACAATCAGAAAAATAGGTTGTTATATTAAGGATAAATTATCAAAGCCCAAATAAATTCCCCCTCCACCCGTTCCAGATCTAGGCCAAATTCTCCCTAACCCGGTCCGGCTTCTTTGATTAACCAAACGACCCCGTTTTGGACCACCCATCTCAACCGTTGGATCAATGAGATCCAACGGACCGAAACTCGGGTACTCTTATGTATTTAATTGTCTGAACCAAGGACCCCCCCCCCCCAATTCCACTCCCCCTTCATTCCATGTCTCTAAGATTCAGAGAACAAAAATCCCAGCCACCGCCCCAAATTCCCAAACCTCCACCGGCCGGTGGCGTGACCCAATCGACCCAAAATTCATACCACACCATCACCACCCACTCCTTTCTCCTAATCCACCATAACATTCCCTAAAATCCTCACCCACTTGTCCCAATTTCAAATTTGACTCCAGAAATCGAAAACCCTAATTCGTCTCCTTTCAGAGTTTGAAGCGGTTTTAGGGTTCGATTTGAGTTGGAATTTATGCCAATCAACTGTTCTTAATAAGAACAATTGATTAGTATCAATTTTGGCTTATTTCAAGACTCATCGGATTCCATGCAAAGTCAAAATAACCGAACAAACCTTGTCAAACGTTGTCGTTCGTCGATTCTCTGTGCTTGCTCAATTTTTCGGCCAAATCAGTATGCATATTCTTTCCCACTCTTGTTGTGCCTATTTATGTTCATCTTTACGGTTAGTCTGTTTGTGGTTGACTAGTTTAATCTTTAAAATGGGTTGCTTAGTTTAATTGCATAATTAGGATTAATATTTTTTTATTTTTCTGTTTGATTTTTCGGCTTGGCCGGATTTATTTAGGTTTGGTCAGTAATTTTGAATTAGTACTTAGCTTATTAAAATACTTGTTTGAATGAGATTTCTCTTTCTTTGTCTTTATTTCGGTTCTTTTCTTCTTCTTTCTTTTCTTTTTATTTGACCTTAGTTCAGCTTAGGTCACAATTTGAGTCTCAATGCTCATTTTGGTGGTTTGGGTTTCAGCATTGGGCTTCTTGGTCATCTCTGACCTGGTTCAAAGAGGATCGTTCATTTGGGTTGGGTCTTAGGTCAAATTTAACCTATGTGTGATTCATTTTGGATGTAAATACAGGGGTGTCAATGGGTGTTTTAGGTATTTGAGGGTTGGGGGAATATTTTTCTGTTATGGAAAGCTTCTAGAGGATAAGGTTGAGGCTGGTTTGTTAAGAAAAGGGAGGTTTCAGATATTTTGAAGGGTTAAAAAGGGTAAAATAATTAAGAATTAAAAGGGTAGAAGGGGAATTAGTTAATCAGTCCAGGGTTGCCTTAGGAGTGCCTTTATAAGAGCCCCCTTCTTTCATTCTTAGGCAGACACTCAGACCCCTAGAAATTACACAAAAATTTCTGCATTATTGAGCTGTTCTGTTTTCATTTCTGATCCTTTTTTTTCTAAGAAATAAACATACTCTAAAATTCTTCCTCTGAATTTCTGATTTCGATATGAACTAAGCTGAAGCTGTTTGTTGGCTGGTTACTGCTGCTTCTTTACCTGCTTAACTTCACTGAACTGCCTTAATTTCTCACCATTTTGCTTTAATCTCCAGGTATTTCTTGGATTGTATGACTGCTAAAGTATAAAGTTCTTTGATGTATTTGTAATGAGGATTTCAATGGATGAAACGAGGCTTGCAGTTCCTCCTACATGTGTTTCTTTGGAATTACTGTGTTTATTTTAGTTTGTTTTTGTTTAGTTTGTTATGGCTGTTATGGGATATGATGAATATACAATAGTTCAAGGAGAACTACATATATTAGGATCTATACTAGTTTATTTTTATAGACTATACAGTTTGGCTGGATCAGTAGCTGATTTCTGTAGTTGCTCTCATATTTAAGATTGTTAGTTTGCATATCATGGTAATGTTGGTTGTTGAAACTTCATAGTTCATTCGTTTAATTTTAGCATTGACTGTTTAACTTACACAGTTTAATCATCTAATTATTACAATGTTAGAGTATTTGGTTGGTGCAAAAATTAGTATGTTTTAAAGAGTAGCTTAGATCCATGTTCATCTCATTATTGGTTTGTAAGCAGGTGTAAAAGTTTGAATTCATAATCTGGTGATGCATGTCTAGTTCTTGTCTTATGTTTTTCTGAAAATTCTTAAGGGGATTGGGCATGACTTTGGCCCATATCAGGCAGTCCGTTCGGGGCTAGATTCAAAGTAGTGTTTCATTGTCTTTCTCACTTTTGGGGCTCGATCCCAAGTCCTGTTAGGTTCAGCAACTCCCATTAGTTGAGTTTCCACATGTTAAACAATAGAAATAGTTCTCTCATAATAACTAAAGGTTTGATCATGTAAGCCCTCTTGCCTTGGTCTCCATCGCTGGGCCTGATGTTGAGCCCAGTTTGTCTTGTTTTCCTCTCGAAATATTTAAAGAATTTTGGGCCTATTGCTGGCCCATATTTTTTTCTAAAAAAAATGGTTGAATACTTGGTATATTATCCAATGCATACTTGTAATGAGTAGGTTTAAATTGAACTTTAATGTAGATTAAAACCCAAACATCTTTAGACTTCTCTAGTTAAATACAATTCTCTTTTGTTAAAAATAGATTGAGGTGAGCCATCCATAATTAAATCACCCATGGCCCTCACAAATATTATAATGACTTGCTGAAAACAAATCTTGTAGGAAAGCCTTTTAAGTGCGTGTTAAAAAATACAATTGTGATTGTGTACACGTTAGCGTGGCACAATCACGATTCTAGAATCCAAATTGGAGTATGCGTTCGCGCAACTTCGAACAAACTTTCTTAATAATAAAATTGGTTTTAATAGGCCGCTAAATTAAATTAGGTTCATATAGTCCGAGTGCCATCCACATTTTAATCATACATGATTATGATTTCTAAAAACAAAACCGGAGTATGCGTTTGCGCAACTTCGACCAAACTTTCTTAATAATAACGAAGCATTATTAATTGTGGACACGTTCGTGTGACATAATTTTTGACGCGCCAAACGAAATGAGTACGCGTATGCATGACTTGTTTGAAAATAATTTCTTGACTAAAAGAGGTGAACGCACATAGGTTCTAAAATGAGTAGTTAAACAATTTAATAAGCCAAGTATGATCAAAGTGACCGTGCTAGAACCACAGAACCCAGGAATGCCTAACACCTTCTCCCGGGTTAACAGAATTCCTTACCCGGATTTCTGTGTTCCCAGACCATAAATAGAGTCAAACTTCCTCGATTCAGGATTTTAAACAGGTGACTTGGGACACCATAAATTATACCAAGTGACGACTCTGATCTTAAATAATAATCTCGTTTCGATTGTCACTTAAATTGGAAAAAATTCCCTTATGACCTTTCCAAGGGTGGTAAAAAGGAGGTGTGACAGGAAGTACCCTTGTTCCTATCAATGTCACTGCACCACCAGATCATGTGGTGAGATAACCTAAGAAACAAAAGAATATTATTTGTACCAATAAGCTAGAATATTTGATTTATAAGAAACACCACTTGCGTTTATATTGGGTCACTCTTGAAATATGTTAAGGTTGTCGAAAGAGGGGGCACAAGAAGAACACATGCCCTAGGTTGGGTACACCCATCCCGGTCTACCTGATGTAGGGGAATGAACATATGGAATCATGTCGTGAGTATGCTCATGAGCGTGTTAGGGGTGGCAGGCTTGGGAAAGTCCAGAGGCCCACACATAAATCTGGTATAGAGATTGTTACTCTCGCCATGGGGACCTGGATGAAAGATAAGGGGGATGCTTATAGTGTAAAGGGTAAATATCTGGTTAGTGGGGCGAGTTAGTTTAGTGAACCTCATCCCCATTGCATAAAGTGTAGGAGGTGTCATTCGGAGGTATGTCATTATGGTACCAATGTATGTTATTAAATTATTTGTGTGGAGACGAGGGGAATCAATTAAGGCATTTCCCCATCAATCTAAAGTTACTAAGTAAGTCACTTCTTAGTATATCATTCTGAACCCCACATATTTTTCCTTGTTGTATATGTATGTCTATATTGAGAGCCTACATAAATATGGTCTTAACAAGAATTTGAATCACAAAATATTACATGTATCTACTCTTTGGACGAGGCGCATAATTCGTGAAACCACCTTATCACAACTCTCTTATTTACAACCTCTTGAGGAATTGAGTTCTATAATGATTTTCTTGAAATGAGTTATAACCATAGGTTAATACTACCCATTTGCTTCCCTACATTCTCCATAAAGGACTATACCTTATAAGTTTCTCATATAACCTTCTGATCCAAATGGATAACATCTTCTTGCTTGTGCCTGCGCACACACCATCATAATATTTACCTATATGGCATCAAATCTAATGCGAGGCAGTCTAGTGTTGAGATCTTTCTTGAGCCACTCACTCTCTCCGGTATATGTGGCTCATATGGTTTGAACAATCACTTTATTTCCTTTGCGAGCATTATCATAGACCCTTTTCACTATCTGGTAATATAGGAGCATGTATCAACATTTATCATATGTGTACATGTTAATTGAAATGGTCACTTTTCTGCCTAAAGTCTCTCTGAAAAATGAAGATTCTCACACATCCGTCATAGAAAGATCTTGTGTTTTCCCATCTTAGTATAAGTTTCATGTCCCTTTAGGACATTCCATAGTAAGTAGCTCACTTTGTTCGTAGTATTGTAGTTGCCCATGACGTGGCCTGGGATTGTAGTTTGGGAGTTATTATAGCCGAACTATGTCAAGCTTATAACAAATGTTCATTGTCTCCTTATACAAATACAACATGTACCGATTGTGTTCTTTAGTTAATAAATTCCTTGAAGAGGACTTTCCTGACACTGGTTGAATAACCATGAGAAGTCGCATCCTTCTATGTGTCGCGATGACACTTCATCTCCTAAAATGACCTTTAATAGGCTCTCCGCCGAGGCCAAATGCACCTTTGGGGTTATCATAGCATCATGTCTGTTTCTTATAACCCAGAAGCATTCAACCTCTTTTTCAACCTAGTAGGCTTGGGGAGTAGTTTCCTTATGTCAAATATTGTCAAGGGGGTAACACAACTTCATGTAATTTTGAAATCTCTATCACATCCATGTTGCAAGAATCTTCCCATTTTGAGCTAAACTGATTTTTCCCTACACTCAAGGAGGCAACTGGTCTCATGTACTTGACTATTTCTCCTTAGAGCTTACTATTGTCGGGCAAGGCTGATCGCTGCCGACTCGACACTACGCTGTGGTAGAAAAAGCGAGTTGCAATAGCTTCTACCCGAATAGAGGCCCGGGATCGAACTTCCATAGGGAGCTAGTCGTGGAGTTGTATTTTCTGTTTAGCCTAGAGTTGCGGTTGTGCTTCTAATGTTACTTCAAACATTTTTGGGTTTTTGATTTATAACTATTTTTATAAGACTATTGATTAACACTAAATTATACTACAAGAATATTGCTAAGTTGTATCTAATGGGAAGAAGGGCACTAGGGTCGTGACACTACCTAGGTGGCTAATTGACGGGTAGATGTTACTTAGATTCGATTGACATATTTGGGGCTTATTCTATAACCGTTGAACAATCTTACCCACTCTTACACCTGTCGGTAGAGAGAGTGATTTTTTGCCCAATTAACTCTCTCGAGACCAAATGGGTAGGCAAATTAGAACAAACAACTGGGGTTCAAGTAGAGTGATTACTCTCTCGAGATTTAACTCGTTAAATGTGACTATCATTTCTCATGAGTCCATCCTAATTCCTTATTGGGTCAATTTTGGGGTCATAGACTCTCTTTCTCAAGAAGAGTTAAACCCACAAAGCTTGAATCAGTGTTTGCAACCACCAATTCTAAATTAAATCATAAATTCAACCCAAGTCACAAACACCCATAGTCAATCTAACCTTAGATGGCAACACCCATCAATTACTCACACTAGGATTGATCCACAACCCTAGATAATGGGTTTAGCCACTCATACTAGATATAGAAATTGAAGAAATAGATGAAGAACTAAACATATTAATTAATTACTAAGAAGAAACTACAATAATCTATATTTAATGGAAAGCAAAATATGCCAAAAATGGCTACAACACCAAGCACAGCTTTTGTCTCTAGTTCCCAGATAAATCAATCCCTAAAAAAATAGTAAAATATTCTATTTATACTAGCCTGGAAAAACTGGACAAAAATACCCCTGCGGGGTCAGTGCGGGCCGACAAAACGGACCGCGGCTGCACTAGCTCTTGAACTTCAATTGTTTGATGACTTGAGTTGGGGGACGTGTACCGCATGGTAGTGTACCGTGGCCGCGATGGCAACTGGCGCGGTCCACGCAATCGTGACCGCTGACCGCGTGATCAAAAATGCCCTTCCCTGAACCTTATGAACGCAGACCGCACAATGCAGGAGTGCGGCCGTGAAGCTCCATCGCGGATCGTGAAGATCCTACCGTGGCCGCATGCCTTTTAGCCTGAATATGTCAAGTCTCTGAACCTCCTAGTGCGGCCGCGGTCACTGTTGTGCGGTCCGCACTAGGCCCTTTCTTCTTCAATTCTCTTGGTCTTTGGTACTTGAGCAGGTTTCACTCCTTTTTGAGCCGATCTTTGACCTTTTGTCACTTTGTCGATCAACCTGCAATCAAGCAAAACTTGTGAGCATTTAGGAACTAATTTGTAGCAATTTATATTAAATGTCAGGGGCAATAACACGTTAAAATCCTAACTTATCAACTCCCCCAAACTCAAACCTTTGCTTGTCTTCAAACAAACAAAATAAGACCCACCCCTTAAAGGAACATCCAAGTAAATCCACCTATCCTAAAATAACCTCAACAAGCATCAATTGGGACTAACAATTGCCCTCAATACGTATGCATCATTAACACATTTAAAACTTTGAAAACTATGGATCAAGTATGACACAAGAGCATCAAGAGTTGACATGTTTCATCAACGAGCTTTTTACTTACTTTGGTCATTATGGAACCCAAACTCTCACATCCTCAACTCTCCCTCAGCGAACCTCACCTTTTAAGTATTGACACACAAATCGAGGTTATTGGAATTTCACTCATCTCTCTTAAAAAGAAGGTCACAAGTCCGACTCTGAGTACCATATGTTTGCCCCTTATGTAAGTATCCACTAATGTAAGCTCCCTTCAACTTGAGATCAAATAGGGCTTTTGTGGAGTCATTGTGAAGGCTTTTAGGTAAGGGTAGGACATATTTTTATTCAAATGGGTTCAATCTTCCCTTAAGCACGTCTTTTGATTCATTTTGGCACAACTCTCTTGACTCTTTTGAGTATTTCACTTCTTCACAAGGGGTTAGAGAGACACATTGTCACTCTTTCTTGTACAATTCAAAATATTTCTCATTTTTCTACTTTTTCCACACCTTTTTCACTTTTGTTTTCCTTAAATCCCTTTTTATTCTTGTTCACATGGGACTTTCTTTTTGTCCTTTTTTTTCTTACTTTTTCATTGCCTTCTTTTCTTTCTTTTGTACCTTACTGCTTTGCTTCCTTTCTTGTCTCTCCCCCCAAACTTAGATTTTTGTCATTACTCAAGGGAAGATTTGGGTGCCAAGAGAGGGTAATCATTTAGAACGGGTATAGGCTTGTAGCATTGGTTCTTGAAAGAAAAAGGTTTAAGGCTCAAAAGGGTTAACTAGGGATCATCTCATTGGTAGGCTATGAAATTATTCAATTTAAAATTTGGATCAAGGAGAGCCTATAATCATTTCTCAAGTCAAATTTCACCTAGGATTTCGCCTCAACAAACATTCAGGGCAAGTTCTGGACCATTGGCTCGGGACTTGGACTCATATTTCGATTCCTCATCACACATGCTAGGGAATTGCTAAAGACATCGAGTCGAGGGCCTACAACAACCTTAGTTATGATTTGAGCTCATAATGGTCCAAAAGACCACATGATGATTGTTTGGTCAATGCAAGAGTCTCAAAGCCACGACTTTCACCATCCTGAACACAACATTATGTATTTTACCATGGGATCAAAGGCAAATGTGCTAGGCCCAAGTGAAGCTTTGCTTGAGGTACCTTTAACTACAACTATCAAAAACAAAACAAAAATCGAAGAAACGGACTCAAACCCTTAAGAAGGTAGTCACGCCATCTATCATTGGGAAGAGCCACCCAGTTCGCACAATACTCCACCCTTGAAAAGAACCGTGACATTAAGAAAACCAAGGGATTATTGGAGGCGTCAAAAACAAAACAAGAGGCTGCGAGCCTAACTACAAAGCTAAAAATGATTTTTTTTGCGAAAATAGAAAATAGAATGAATATATACAATATGGGAGTAGAATATACAACGAGGATGAATACATACAGAAATGTAAAGTTATATACAACCCATAAAAAAAATATCAACAAAAACATAAACTAAGAATCTATATATACAGTCATCCAGATAAAAGTAGGGCGCACCCCCACGAATAAAAGCTGGCATTGTCCTCAATGCCAACTATCAAATAAGCATAAAAAACAAAGTAAAGGATATAGGAGCTCCCTAGGCCTGGTCAGTCTGCATGGGATCATCAGTGGTCCCCAAGTCCTCTGTATGTACGGGAACCTCAGACTGGTTCCCGATCTCCTGCTGCTCAGCTTCTGGGACTGGGGCCTACTCCTGGACCAGCTGGATAATAGGTGCATCACTGGAGGGGGTCTCCTGTGGGTCTGCTAGCTCAATAACTGCACCAACTGAACTGGGGAGTTTCTTCTTCTTCCTTGGAGGCCGGGGTGCCTACTCCTACTCCTGTTGTGGTTGTGGCACTGGTGCTGTTGCTGGGGCTGGATCCCCGAATAGCAAGTCTAAAGGCATCTGGTCCGCTAATAGCTTGTCCACATCAGTCCTTACCACTTTCACTGACTCCTTGGAAGCCCTTGACTTCCTCATCATCTTGTGATCCTTGGCAAGCTCCCTCAAAGCCTTGCCATGTGAATCCACCGCCTTAGTCAAGGCGTCCTGAGTCCTCATAATCTTCTCCTGATTGTCCAGGAGCTTCTTCAGTGTATCCTCAATGGACTGAGGAATCTGAGCAGTGGAAGGTGCTGAGTGGGCCTAAACTGTAGCAGACAATGTAGACAACTTGGATGTCGCAGTTGACATCCAGTTGTTCAAACTGGCTAGTGCCCGGCTCAATTGATGGGCCGTAAAAGGATGAGTCCGGGAAGAAGGAACCCCCGGGTCAGCTGAAGTACCAGGTCCAGTAGAAGAGGAGGGTCCTGGAGGCAAATCATAAACAGTGGTGGCAGTAGGCATGGTAGTATGCTCTGTGGAGGGCTCAACAGAAGACTCTACCACAACTGGCTCTTCAGACTGGCCAGTTGGGGTAGAAATAGGCGGCTTGTAATTTTTGTCCTTGGGGTTGTCTGACCCCTTCAAACTGTACCAGGAAAACGGAGCCCCAGGTTTGACCTTGACGTCAAACGGTCTCTTCTCCACCTCCAAGTCCCGGAAATACATAGTGAGGGTGCTGGGAAAAGGGTAGTTCCGGTCATGCTCAACCCCCACTGCAGAAATAGTGCGGGACATCACATTGCCCATATTGATAGGATATACTGCCATAATAGAAGCAATAAGAACTGCCCGGGTAAGTGGAATAGTCTTATCATGGGTAGTCGGGTCGAGCCGTCTGCACACAAAGGTCAACCACCCTCTATCCTCGAAGTTGAAAGTTTTCCGAAGTATTTTGACCACTGCTTGTAACCATTCTAGAATCGTACCCGGGATTTCCAGGTATAAAGCTAACCACGGACGAACCTCCTCTTCCATTGCTAACTTTTCATTGTAAAGGGACTCATCTTCATCAATGAACCCCAAGTATTCATTCAGTGCCCTCCAGGTGAATACCACATTTTTATTTCTCACCTTGGTCACCTTAGTGCCCTTCAAGATATGGGCCACATTGCTGTAAAATTCCTTGACCATATGCTCATTCGCCTTTAAACAATTGTCTTTAAAGAACTCCCAACCCGCTCGAGCCTGAAACTGTCTATGCACATTGGGGTGTAGGGGTAGAAGGTCTTTGTCAATAAATCTTCTCTCAAGAATCAATTTTCGTGACGGCCACCATTCCCTAAACTTGTGGAATGCCACCTGACTGACAAATCGATCTTCCCAAACTTTAGGTTTTCTAGTTCGTTCAACACCCCCAACTTGGGGCACACCACTGTCCGGTACCTTATTATCACTATTAGTCCCACCCTCTGCACTCTCCCCAGATACTGAAGCTGTAGGGGAGGTGGAGTATTCACTGCTGCCTGCTGCTGAGCCATCAGACAACTCAAACGGTACACGTTATGGGGCTTGGGCAGTATGTGAAGCTGGGACTGTAGGAGTTGGACCTGAATCAGAAGAGAGGTCTTGAGAGGGTACATACTCACTCCTCGATTGGTCATCTATAACAATTTGTTTCCTTGTTTTCAGTGTAGGTCGGGGAGTGAGTTTAACTTGTTTTCCTTTTCCTCCCCGGGAGGAGTCACCTCGGCCGAGCTATTTGGTACCTCTTCCTCGTTGTTTTACCATTGTGTGCAAGCAAACACGTCCAACATTGTTAGTTGAAGCACAGGTAGTGAAACAGGTGAATTACTTAAAGTTGCAGACAACAAAATGAAAGTTGCAGACAACAAAATGATTGTTGCAGACACTACTGCAGAACCAGGCACCGCGGACCGCACCATCAGGAGTGCGGCCGCGTTGGAGGCATCGCGGACCACACTAAGATGATCGCGAGCTGCACTGAATAAAGCCCCACGAAAGGTCTTCTCTGAATATCACACCGCGGTCCGCACAAAATGGGGTCGCGGCTGCGGTGGGCCAGCGCGGACCGCACAAAAGTTACCGTGGCCGCGCTGGACACAAGTTGTTCTTCAGTCAATCAAGCATCGCGGACCACGTGGAAGTATAATGCGGACCACCTTAGGGTACGCGGACCGCGCTAAGGTGACCGCGGGCCGCACTAGATCAGTTTCAGGGACTAAGCTAGAGTTGCATGCTTTGTTCTATTTTTGTTCAAATTTTTACCCCTACTTGTCCCTACTCAGGTGCCCAATCCTTAGGTACTTTAAACTAATCACAAAATCTAACATAGACTAACAATTCGAAGAAAATCATGAAGAGAAAGAAGTTACAGACTACTGGCAAGCAAATAAAATAAAAATAAGAAAGTAATTAATCATGAATGCATGAAATGTTGCCAGGATTAGGAAGAATGAATGCAATCTATCCACACAAGCAATAATCTCAATCTTGGAAGAAGGTGAATAGTATAATTAGGGTTCTGGGTTTCCAATTTGCAAAAAGGATAAAATGAGACCTTGGTCTCTATTTATAGATACCCAGTGGGACCCATACTCACATACTAGCGCGGCCGCACAAAAGTGACCGCAGACCGCGTTGGGTTTATTTGTGTGACCCTTCATGAAGCACCCTACGCGGACCGCACTAACTTGACCGCGACCGCGGTGAAGAACTTCAGAGATTCCCCTTTTTGACTCATGCCGGTGCGGACCTCACAAAGTGCACCGTGGCCGCACTGGCAGTCTTCAGAGACTATGCAATTTTCCTAATCTGTTTTGCACTGCTTCAACACAATCCCTACAACATCTGACAAACAATTAGCTCAAAAATCCTAAGCTACAAAGAAAATAAAAAAGACATGAGTTGCCTCCCAAGAAGCGCCTGATTTAACATCGCGACACGACGCATGTTTCCACCCCATCACTTTAGATGAAGAAGCGACACTACGTGGCTGCCATCAAACTTTCCAAGATAATGCTTGAACCGGTGGCCATTGACTCTGAAGACTTCACCATTTTTTTAGATCAAAGGCACCAAATGGGGTCACGAACACAACTTCAAATGGCCCTCTCCACTTTGACTTGAGCTTACCCGGAAACAGACATAACCGGGAATTAAACAAGAGAAACATATCCCCAACTTTGAACTCTTTGCCCCGAGCATATTTGTCATGAAGGTATTTCATTTTGTCCTTGTACAAGGACGAGATGGAGTATGCATGAAATCTAAACTCATCGAGCTCATTGAGTTGTTCAACCCTCAGATTTGCAGCAACATCCCATTCTAAGTTCAACTTCCTCAAGGCCCACATAGCCTTGTGCTCCAATTCCACCGGAAGATGGCAAGCTTTCCCAAACACCAACCGGTACGGAGACATACCAATCAGGGTCTTGTAAGCTGTCCGATAGGCCCAAAGAGCATCATCCAATTTTTTTCGACCAATCAGTCCTATTTGCATTTACAGTTTTAGACAAGATACTCTTGATTTCTAGGTTGGAGACTTCCACTTGACCGCTAGCTTGAGGATGATAGGGGGTGGTTACTTTGTGATTAACTCCATATTTGGCTAGCAATGAATCAAAAGCCTTGTTGCAAAAGTGAGATCCCCCGTCACTAATGATAGCACTAGGAGTGCCAAACCTCGTGAAGATACTCTTTTTAAGAAATGCCACAACACTCCGGGCTTCATTGTTGGGCAAAGCCACGGCTTCAACCCACTTGGAGACATAATCCACCGCCACAAGAATGTAAGTGTTTCCACAAGAGCTCACGAAAGGACCCATGAAATCGATGCCCCAAACATAAAAAATATTTACCTCGAGAATCGTATTGAGGGGCATCTCATTTTTTTGAAATTCCGCCGGCTCGTTGGCATTCATCACATCTTTTGACCACATCACCGGCATCTTTAAACAAAGTAGGCCAATAAAATCTGCAACTAAGCACTTTAGAAGCCGTTCTTGCCCTGCCATGATGGCCACCATAGGGTGAGGAATGGCAAGCTTCCAAAATACCTAATTGCTCCTCCTCCGGGACACATCGTCGAATCACACCATCGGTGAAAATCTTAAACAAATAGGGCTCGTACCAATAATTATCCAAGTATCCCGCTTGAGCTTCTTCCTTTGGTTGGAAGAGAGCTCACACGGGATGATTCCGGTAACAAGATAATTTGCAACATCGGCAAACCACGACATTCCACTCATTGACACCGCAAGGAGTTGCTCGTCGGGAAATGTATTATTGATCTCAAGGCCATTACAAGGCCTCCCCTCCTCCTCCAAACGGGACAAGTGATCCGCCACTTGATTCTCACTACCCTTCAGTCAACAATTTCTAAATCAAACTCTTGAAGAAGAAGAACCCATCTCATCAATCTTGCCTTTGAATCTTTCTTGGTCATCAAATACCTAAGGGTGGCATGGTCGGTGTGCATAATACCTTTGGCCCCCATAAGGTAAGAATGGAACTTTTCCATAGCAAAAACAATAGCCAATAACTCTTTTTCGGTGACTGTGTAGTTCCTTTGAGCCTCATTCATGGTCTTGCTTGAGTAGTATACCGGATGGAACATCTTGTTGATTCTTTGGCTAAAACCGCCCCCACTGCAACGTCACTAGCATCGCACATGAGCTCAAATGGTAAGCTCCAATTTAGTGTGGTGATGATGGGGGTAGTTGTCAACTATTGTTTAAGAAGCTCAAAAGCCTCCATCCATTTCTCATCAAAAACAAACTTGGCATCTTTCTCTAGCAACTTGCACAGCGGGTTAACTACCTTAGAAAAATCTTTGATGAACCTCCGGTAGAAACCCGCGTGCCCAAGAAAACTCCTCACCCCTTTGGCAGAAGTAGGGGGAGGAAGCCTTGAAATAACATTGATTTTGGCCTTATCCACTTCAATTCCTCGCTTCGAGATCTTGTGACCCAACACTATACCTTCTTCTACCATAAAATGACACTTTTCCCATTTTAGAACAAGGTTGGTATCTTCACACCGAGCCAACACTCTATCCAAGTTTACCAAGAATTCCTCAAAAGAATCCCCAACCACGCTAAAATCATCCATGAATACCTCCAAGATATCTTCCACCATGTCGGTAAAAAAAACCATCATGCAACGTTGGAAAGTCGCCGGAGCATTACATAATCCAAATGGCATTCTAGAGAAAGCGAATATGCCATAAGGACATGTAAAAGTCTTCCTTTATCATCTGGGGCAATGAGAATTTGATTGTACCCCGAGTAACCATCCAAAAAATAATAGAAAGCCCGGCCCGCAAGACGATCAAGCATTTGGTCAAGGAATGGCAATGGGAAATGATATTTTCTAGTTACCTTGTTCAGCTTCCGGTAATCCATACAAACTCTCCAACCCATCACTGTCCGAGTCGGAATAAGCTCATTGTTGTCATTGGTCACTACAGTCATTCTATTTTTTTCGGTACACATTGCACCGTAGAAGTCCACGAACTGTCAGAAATGGGATAAACTACACCTGCGTCAAGCCACTTGATGACCTCTTTCTTTACTACTTCTTGCATAGCCTCATTTAGTCTTCTTTGATGCTCAAGTAAAGGCCTCGCATCCTCCTCCAATATGATTTTATGCATGCAAAAGGCGGGGCTTATACCCCGAATATCAGCTAAAGTACATCCGATTGCCCTTTTTCGCTTTTGAAGAACCGCCAAGGTGGCCTCAACCTGCATGTTAGTAAGGCAAGAAGAAAGAATAACGGGTAAAGTAGAATTTAAACCCAAGAATTCATACCTGAGGTGTAGAGGAAGTGGCTTCAACTCCAACACCGGTGGCTCCTCAATCGATGGCTTTGTTGGTGGAGTTTTGCGGTTTTCAAGATCTAAAGATAGCCTTCTAGGCTCATAAGAATATGAACCCATACCGTGCAATGCATTCACACACTCCACTCTACTAGCATCATCATTGACATCCATATTAAGAAGCACGGCCTCAAGAGGATCTTCAACATTGATTATGGAACTTGTGTCATCCACTATCACAGCTGTGACAATGTCCACAAATGAACACACCTCCGTGCTATTGGGTTGTCTCATTAATTTGAAAACATGGAATACCACCTTCTCATCTCCCACTCGGAATATCAACTCACCCGCTTCAACATCAACCAATGCCTTCCCCGTAGCTAGGAAAGTCCTACCAAGAATAATCGACACTTCAAAGTCCACCTCACAATCTAATATGACAAAGTCGGCCGACAATATGAATTTATCAACACAGATAAGAACATCATCGATTATGCCCAAGGGTCGCTTCATCGATCGATCAGCCAGTTGAAGTCTCATTGAGGTAGGTCGAGGTTGCCCAATTCCCAAAGTTTTGAAGGCCGAGTACGACATCAAATTAATACTAGCCCCCAAGTCACATAGGGCCTTAGAAAAATCCGCACTTCCAATAGTACATGGGATAGTAAAAGCTCCGGGATCCTCAAGCTTGGGTGCCATTGAATGCACTATGGCACTCACTTGATGAGTCATCTTAATTGTTTCACACTCCATCGACCTCTTCTTTGTAACCAAATCTTTCATGAACTTCGCATACCCCGGCATTTGCTCAAGTGCCTCAACCAAAAGGACATTGATTGTGAGGCTCTTCATCATGTCAATGAATTTTTTGAATTGATTTTCACTATTTTTCTTTGCTAACCATTTAGGATAAGGTGAAGGTGTCCTAGGCAAAGGTGCCTTGGCCTTTTGTATAACCGGCTCGGGCATGTCAATCACGTGCTCCCTAGACGGGTTCACAACCTCTTGAGTCTCCACCTCGGCTTCATCATCAATATCAATCCGCACATCATTGTTCACATTTTGATTAACCATATCATCAACAATCAAAGGTACATCATCATCCCTCAACTCAACATCTTCATCCATAGCTTGCTTTTGCATCGAGGCATTCACATCACCGCCTCTTCCACTTCTTGTTGTAACTGTCATCACATGATTATTATTCCCACCCTTCGAGTTCACCACCGTATCACTTGGTAGAGCACCCTAGGGACGAGTATTCAATGCTTGAGAGATTTGGCCTAATTGCACCTCCAAGTTCCGGATAGATGTGTTATGCGAAGCTAATTGGGCCTCGGAATCTTGGTTATTTTTCATCATTTGCTCGAACATGCTTTCAATTCTCCCCATATCACTTCCAGACGAACTCGGACCTTGAGAAGGAAAGGGGGGTGGATTGTTCGGTTGTTGATACATGGGGGGCTTTGAAAGCCTTGCCCCCGGTTGCCTTGGTTCCCGCTATTGTTCCACCCTCCTTGATTATTGTTGTTGCCCCAATTATTGTTACTACCATTCCAATTTCTTTGGTTGCTATGATTACCCCAATTGTTGGTAAGGTTGTTGTTATTCCAATTACGTCTGCCTTGTTGTTGATTGTTGTTATTCCAATTACCGCCGCCTTATTGTTGATTGCTCCAATTTCCTTGAGGACGCCATTGTTGATTCGAAGAGGTACCTCTATTCCATTGGTAGTTGCTGACATATTGGACCTCTTCGCTTTGATCATCATAACACTCATTTGAATAACCACCACCATCATTGTTGTTGTCATATTGTTCACAATTACCTTGAGGTTGTTGTCCTCTTTGCCTCCTTTTCAACATAGAAACACCTTCCATTGCATTGACTTAGCATGGGTTTTGGACTTGTTGCAATTGCGCCTTTGCCAATTGATTCATAGTTGTTGTGAGCTCGGCGATGGCTTGGCCATGATCGTGCAATTCCTTGTGCAAATGGATGACCGTGGGGTCACCTTGGGGCACATTTTCTCGGCTTTGCTATGCCGAAGAGGTGTCGGCCATTTCATCAAGTACATCACATGCCTCTTGGTAAGAAAGTTTCATAAAGTTCCCTCCAGCCAATTGGTTCACAATGCATTGTTTCGTGGTGTTGATGCCCCAATAAAAGGTTTGTTGAATCATAGCCTCGGTCATGTCGTTATTAGGGCACTCTTTCACCATTGTTCTATATCTTTACAATATTTCGTGCAAAGGTTCCGTTGGCTCTTGCTTGAAAGCTAGAAGTTTGTCCCGAAGAACTCACATATGACTTGGAGAAAAGAACTTGGAAATAAATTTGTCCGCCAATTCATCCCATGTTGTAATAGAATGATTGGGGAGCCTTTCTAACCAATCCAATGCTTTACCCCGAAGAGAGAACGGGAAAAGTCTCAACCTCAATGCATCCTCGGACACGTTTGTCTGCTTGCTACCCCAGTATGTATCCACGAATCCCTTCAAGTGCTTGTAGGCATTTTGATTGGAGGCACCCGTGAAATACCCTCTTTGCTCGAGGAAGGTCAACATAACATTTGTGATTTGAAAGTTCCCCACCCGGATTCGGGGAGGAACAATAGCACTGGCGTATCCTTGATTTGGTAGAACTATGGGAGCCACTCTCGGCGGTGGCGGAGGAGGATCTGGAATATTGTTGTTCTCATTTGCATTTACATTGGCATTTTGGCCTCTCTGTGGAACTTGAGGTAAAACCTCATCTTGTTCTAGATCCTCTACCTCCTCCCCCACCATCACATTGCCGAGAGGGTCATTTGCATTAAGAGCCATGGTACCTGATTGATCGACACAAACAATATTAGTATACAAGAAGAAAAGAGAAGCAAAACACAAAACTAACTAAATAGATAGTCAACACCGTAAGCTCCCCGGCAACGGCGCCAAAAAGTGATCGCTGCTGACTCGACACTACACTGTGGTAGGAAGAGCGGGTCGCAATAGCTTTTACCCGAATAGAGGTCCGGGATCGAATTTCCATAGGGAGCTAGTCGTGGAGTTGTATTTTCAGTTTAGCCTAGAGTTGCGGTTGTGCTTCTAATGTCACTTCAAACATTTTTGGGTTTTTGATTTATAACTATTTTTATAAGACTATTGATTAACACTAAATTATACTACAAGAATATTGCTAAGTTGTATCTAATGGGAAGAAGGGCACTAGGGTGGTGACACTACCTAGGTGGCTAATTGAAGAGTAGATGTTACTTAGGTTCGATTGACATATTTGAGGCTTATGCTATAAACGTTGCACAATCTTACCCACTCTCATACTTGTCGGTAGAGAGAGTGATTTTTGCCCAATTTACTCTCTCGAGACCAAATGGGTAGGCAAATTAGACCAAACAACTGGGGTTCAAGTAGAGTGATTACTCTCTCGAGATTTAACCCGTTAATTGGGACTATCATTTCTCATGAGTCCATCCCAATTCCTTGTTGGGTCAATTTTGGGGTCATATACTCTCTTTCTCAAGAAGAGTTAAACCCACAAAGCTTGAATTAGTATTTGCAACCACCAATTCTAAATTAAATCATAAATTCAACCCAAATAACAAACACTCATAGTCAATCTACCCTTAGATGGCAACACCCATCAATTACCCACACTAGGGTTGAGCCACAACCCTAGCTAATGGGTTTAGCCACTCATGCTAGATACAAAAATTGAAGAAATAGATGAAGAACTAAACATATTAATTAATTACTAAGAAGAAACTACAGTAATCAATATTTAATAGAAAGCAAAATATGTCAAAAATGGCTACAACACCAAGCGCAACTTTTGTCTCTAGTTCCCAGATAAATCGACCCCTAAAAATAGTAAAATGTTCTATTTATACTAGGCTAGAAAAACTGGACAAAAATACCCCTGTGGGGTCAGTGCAAGCTGCACAAAATGGACCGCGACCGCACTGGCTCTTGAACTTCAACTGTTTGATGACTTGAGTTGGGGGATGCGGACCGCGTGGCAGTGTACCGCAGCCGCGATGGCAACTGGCGCGGTCCGTGCAGTCGTGACCGCGGACCGCGTGATAAAAAATGCCATTCTCTGAACCTTATGAACACGGACCGCACAACGTAGGAGTGCGGACGCGAAGCTCCACCGCGGACCGCGAAGATCCTACCGCGGCCGCGTGCCTTTTAGCCTGAATATGTCAAGTCTCTAAACCTCCTAGTGCGGCTGTGGTCACTATTGTGCGGTCCGCACTAGGCCTTTTCTTCTTCAATTCTCTTGGTCTTTGGTACTTGAGCAGGTTTCACTCCTTTTTGAGCCGATCTTTGACCTTTCGTCACTTTGTTGATCAAACCTGCAATCAAGCACAACTTGTGAGCATTTAGGAACTAATTTGTAGCAATTTATATTAAAAGCACAGGCAAGTAGGGGCAATAACACGTTAAAATCCTAACTTATCAAAGACACATATGGAATGGAACAATTGTTACTATCCCTTGCATAACTCGTCGCCTTCCAAGAATAACTGATGCTAGCATCTTTATCCTCCCGATCATGCCTCCCATGTATCTCATGTCTAGAAAGACCCACTTCTTTTAAATCTTTGGATCATGTACATGGTTCCCACATTATCAATGCCTACTAGGCAACTCTATGGCTCATTTGTCGAATCAATGATGTCATCACTATGATTAGCCATGACAATACTATTGATAGCAACCTTTATATTTCATAGGATATAACCTCCTGAAATGCCCTTCTCAACACATTGATGGATTCTTGAATAATTCCAGCCCAGTCTTGAACCCCGTTGTTCCTCCTTGTATTAAATCTATATGGATTGAAGGTTCAAACATGTCAAAGAAGAAGAATCATCCCATTATCTCAAATATATTTGATAGGAAATTTTATGGTCATATTCATGCTAGCACATCTTAGAGAAATTGTTGGAAATCGCCAAAGGTTTAGTTTGGGTGTTCGGCGTAGAGATTTAGATTTGAAGAAAGTGAACGAGTTATTCTCAAGATTTTCTCTATGAATATATTGGGTGAATTGTTAAGGAAGGTAAAGTATGTGTAGTGCTATTAGTACTTATGAAATTTTGAAGAAAATAGGCCAAACTATGAGTATGATATTTCCTTATTATTGTCCTCCTTGTACCAGGTGTTTCATGTGTCTGTGACTAAGAAGATAGTTGGATTTCTTTGTTTATCGCTCCGGTGAAAGCTAGTGCATATGAGGTAAATGGATAATTAGTCTATGGGAGGTACTTAATTTCCATCCTTGTTAGATGAGTCTGGGAGTTCAAATTTCCTCCGCAAATGTGTTATGGCGAACTCTGTGAGTCGAAGAGTCCACCTCGATGGCTGAAAGTGTTAAGGAAAGAAAATGTTCTCACGTGTTTGTATAGCAAATGATTGTGGATCAAAAGGTACTTTCTGTGTGTTATGATTCAAATATGTATGGTTCATGTCGAGAAGCTAGTTTTGTTAATATATTGTCGGTAATGTTGAAAATTGTATTATTGGTGGCTGTAATGCATTGTTGAGTTGTGAATGTGTTGTTAGGAGTGGTTTGGTGATTCTCTGACAGGTGGATAGACCCAATTACAAAGGAGACTCTACCAATTTGGGGACTTGAGGAATGTGAGACAAGAGGTATATTATGTTAACTATTTGGGGTGGACTCTACTTCTCACTCGAGGACGAATGATCCTAAGCGGCAGAGAATGTAAGGCCCCGGAAAAATTTTGCTAAGTAATTTAAGATTTCGTGGTGTCAAGGTAGGTTAATTATATTATTTTATATGCATACGAGGACTATTAATAAGAAAGATATCAAATGGATATGGAAATAAGTGTACGAGGCATATAATATATGATGTGGGGTCTAAGGAGAGGCCTAAGTCTAAGCCAAGTTGGAAAATTACATGATAGACTAAAATTTCAAATGAGTACACACAAGACCAAACTTTGGACGAGCATATATACATATATATAATGTATTATGTGATGCAAACCTATCAAATAAAACATCTTTGAGTATAGTTTCTAACACTTTAAACCGTTCGTCATTTAGACACTCCTACAAAACTTTATGATCAAATTACCAAAGTTGGCAAAATCTGATTCTACGACCATTTCTGCGATCGAAGAATCATTCTACAAACCGCAAAAATTGTCTACGAATCACAAAATGGTCGTAGACCTGCCCAATGCAAACCACTTCTGAGCACCAGTTTCACGATCCATTCTGCGATCCGCATACCCGTTCTATGATCCATTCTGCGACCGTATACCTGATTTCGGAGGCTTCATTTTCCTATTTTCATAACCCAACCCCATTTTGATAAATAGACTTTGGGGCTTATTTTGGGACATTTCCATGATGTTTTTAGAGAGAGGTAAGATCAATTTAGAGAGAGAAGGGAGAAACCTAGCATTCCAATCGTGCTCAAATCTTCAAGAATCAAGGGAGCTAGCCACTAGATTATCATCTATTCGGGTAAGTCCTATTGCTAAGCTTTCATGTAATAGGTTAAGAGTTCAAATATATTGTGAGGTTGGAAATAGGCCATGCATGTGACACTAAGTTGTAGTATGTGGGATAAATACACCCTTGTGCGTCGTTTCTTGTTGAAATCTATTGAGGAAGGAAGGGATGGCCATTTTAGATCCTTGTAGTCTATTTTTCATGATAGGTGTTTGACAAAATTCCTAAGAGAGTTACACCAAGATAATCCTTCTAATTATTAACCAATTTTTGCTATCTTCCTATAGATTGTTATTGCTAGAAGTGTTGATGCGTTGTAGTAAGTTAAGAAAAGCTTAAACACTGTATGTTGGCTAAACCCCCTCTTCCTAGAATTGAATCTCATGATATTCGTACAACAGGTGTAAGTCCCAAATTGATCGTTATAGAAATTGCAATTCCGAATGTGCTTGCGTTGAAAAATATATGTGCAATATGTATTCCCATGCTTTCATCATGTTATCTTATCATCTGAAGAGGTGTTCAAAACATAGAATATGTGCTAAAAATGCCTAGACTTTAAGTCAAATTTGTAAAGATTGTTATGTCCAATTGTTCCGATAATCCAGAATAAGTTCGTAGAGGCATTGGTCACTTTGTCCTCAATGATACAGCACCCGGACAAGAATTTCATCGACCCTGTTCCAGTAAGAATCCATAATTAGCCATTTTATTACGCTCATGTTGAAGAAGAAACGGATAGGAATCCGTGCTTCCATGATATCAAGAAATACTTGGCAAAAGGAGAATACCCGAAGCATGCAAATCATACAAGAAATGCACACTACGAAGATTATCCAACCATTTCTTCCAAAGTGGAGAATTCTGTACAGAAGGACTCAAGTGTAATAACCCGCTTGGTCGTTTTGCCTTTTAGAACCCCATTTTCCTGAATAAAACTTCATGTACGTGCTTTAGCTAATTTACGACTTGCGGGGGCGGTTGGTTCGAGATTTGGAAGTGTTTTGAGTGAAAAATGCCCATTTGATTCCTTAGGATTTTTCTTAAAAGACTAAGTTTGACTTTGGTCAACATTTTGAGAAAACGGACCCGGATTCGTTATTTGACGGTCTCGGAGGGTCCTTCGAAAAATATGGGACCTGGGCGTATGCCCGGAATCGAATTCCAAGGTTCCTAGCCCGAGAAATGAATTTTTATTAGAAATTGTTAATCTGATGTTTTAAGGATTTAAAGAAACTAAGAAATGATTGATTTCATGGGTATCACGCTTGTATGTTGGTTCTGAAGCCCAGTACAGGTCCAAAATATCATTTAAGACTTGTCCATAAAATTTGGTATCAATCCGAGTAGTTTAAGGGTGTTTTGGCCTGTTAGAGGAAAATTAAGAACTTGAAGTTCATAAATTTGATTCATTTGGTTTTAGGGGGTGATTCCTAGATTTAGCGTTGTTTCGGGTGTTCCGAAGGTTCGAGTAGGTCCATCTCATGATTTTAGACTTGTCAGTATGTTCGGGCGGGGCCCGGAAGCCCCGAGCATCAATCGGACGAGGCTCGAGTGAAGTGGAAATTTTTAGAAAGAGTTGGAGCTTGCTGCTTCTGTCATAACCGCACATGCGGTTGGTGAACCGCAGGTGCGAGACCGCAGATGCGGTCGTGCCATTGCAGAAGCGGCCCAGGACAGGCTAGGAATCGCAGAAGCGGCTCCGCAGATGCGGTCCCAGCTCTTTGTCCCATTTTTTCGCAGGTGTGGCCCATCTCTCACAGATACGGTCCCCTGACCGCAGATGCAGAAATCGCTGGGCAATGAGGTTCATTTAAAGCGGGTTCTAAGTCATTTTATCACATTTTCTCTCCTCCATTGGGCGATTTGGTAGCTTTTGAGAGGAGAACTTCACCTAGCATCTTGAGGTAAGTGTGTGCTACCTATTTCTAGTTTAATATCATTGTCTTAGGTAGATTAAACACTAATGTTAAGGTGAAATCATGGGGTTAGAGCAAAAACCTAGGGTTTTAATAAAACTTAGATTTAACCACGAAATTTGTTATGGAGTAAACTTGTGTTAATGGTTGGGAAATTGCTCAAATAGCTAGAATTCGATCTTGTGAGCCTATATTAACTAGTTCTTACTTCATTTAACTAGTTTGGGATTGTTCGGCTCCGAATTGAGGGCTTGGACTTGTTCTTGGCATTTGGAAGTGCACTTTGGAGCGAGGTGAGTCTCCTTTCTGACCTTGTCAGAGGGAATTGTCCCCATAGGTATAATAATTGAATAAATTTCCACTATATGCGGGGGATACGTACGCACTAGGTGACGAGAGTCCGTGCGTAGCTACTATTATGCTAAGTCCAGGTAGTCTAGGACCCACAAGCATGCTCTATGTGATATACTTGTAACTTGATGCTTAAATTGGATTCGTATAAACCATGTTGATTAAGTTAAATGAGACTAGTGGTAGGAGCCTTACTTTCCTTGGACTTTTAAAGAGAAATTGAACATACCGTAAATAACTGTTCTAGAGTTATATACTGTTGTCTTCCTGTTGTTGTGTTTAATTATGGTTGACCGCGTCACATGGTTGATTCGCGAGCGGGGTAATAGATGTATCTATGGTTCGAGCTGTTCAACCCTCGGCAGTGCACAATTTATTTTTATGTTGGATCAGGCCGTACGTCCCTCGGTATTACTTGTGCATGTTCTTGCTTAGCGTTTTCTCTGTGGACTGGACTTCATATCTGCTTGATATATATATATATATATATATATATATATATATATATATATATATATATATATATATATATATATGGAAACCCTTGATAATATTTGGAAAGGAACTTTTATTCTACGATTATTAAATGCTTATAACTTGTGCTATCCCTGCTTATTATAAATTCATCTCATATTATTTAACCCTAGTAAGTATCGAGTAGACCTCTCGTCTCTACTTCTTCGAGATTAGACGGGATATTTACTGGGTACATATTGTTTATGTGCTCATACTACACTTCTGTACTTAATTGTACAGGATCTGAGGCAGGTACATCTAGCTACCAGTCTGGTGCGCGCCCCTGATTCATAGACCGAGACTTACACGGTGAGCTGCTCCCTTCCTATGCCACTCAGCAGCTGGATGGAGTCTTTTTCTTATTTTTGCTGTCTATTTTATCTCAGACAGTAGGATAGAGTTACTTTTTCGTACATTCTACTAGTTGCCTATTACTTGTGATATCGGGTCTTGGCACACACAGTGGTAGACATTTGTTTTTGGGTTGTATAATCTTTTGATGCAATATTTATCGCTTCTGGTCTTAACTTTAATTAGAGAATCTGCTACACCTATTTTTGGTAAAAGTAAAATGAGAACTTAATTATATTTTTCCGCGTTGGCTTGCCTGACAATGGTGTCGAGCGCCATCATAACCTATTATAGAAATGGGTCGTGACGTCCAGACCTAGGATTATTACGGTGCACTGATGCCAAGGTAGCTTCCAAAGTTCCCGAAGAGATATATGTCAGAACTTGCGGACCACACATGAACGATTTCATTTTAGCCAAGAAGATATTGAGAGAAGGATATTTTTGAATGACTATGGAAACGGATTGCATCAGGTATGTCCAAAAGTGTCATCACTGTCAGATACATGCAGATATGATACGAGTGCCACCAAATGAACTTAATGCAACGAGTGTACCTTGGCCTTTTGCCGCTTGGGGAATAGATGTCATCGGTCCGATCAAGCCCGCAACTTCGAATGGGCACAGGTTCATTTTAGTGGCCATAGACTACTTCACGAAATAGGTTGAGGCTACATCTTACAAGGCTGTAACCAAGAAAGTCGTCACAGATTTTGTCAGGGATCATATTTTTTGCCAATTCGGGGTACCAGAATCCATCATCACCGACAATGCCGCCAACCTCAACAGTGACTTAATGGAAGCTATGTGTGAAACTTTCAAAATCAAGCATAAGAATTCCACAACTTACATGCCTCGAATGAATGGAGCCTTGGAGGCCGCAAACAAGAATATTAAGAAAATATTCAGAAAGATGGTAGACAACCACAAGCAATGGCATGAAAAAGTACCATTTGCCTTATTGGGTTATCGTACCACAGTTCGCACATCAACCAAAGCAACTACCTATATGTTGGTCTACGATACTGAAGTTGTCATCCCCCTCAAGGTAGAAATTCTTTCCTTAAGAATTATATAAGAAGCTAAATTCAGTGATGTTAGCTCTTATTGACGGGAAAAGTTTCCACGGTCAACTTTTTCAAAATAGATTGTCCAGAGCTTTCAACAAAAAGGTCAGATCTAGATAGTTCACACCAGGGCAGCTGGTGCTGAAGCGGATCTTCCCGCATCAAGATGAAGCCAAAGAAAAATTCTCACCCAATTGGAAAGGGCCCTACATGGTTCATAGAGTACTAACAGGAGGAGCACTCATACTCACAGAAATGGACGGAGAAATTTGGCCAAAGCCTATCAATTCAAATACAATATACTATGTTTAGATTGTTTGCATTTCTTCATCTGATGTAACTGAACTACGTTTGAACTAATTCTCATTTAAGAGGGGATACGTAGGCAGCCCTGTGGGTTCGGTCATAACTCAATAAGATCTTCATTTTCAGATACGGTCCTCCTCAAAATTACGGAGCAAGTCCAGCCAACTTCATCATATGCAGAACGGTCAAAGAATCGCTTATTAAATTCTAATGCAAAGAATTCACAATGTCTCTAAAGTATCATAGTAATTGGTTCATCTAACTTACTTAATATTGCATACTACTATATTTCAAATAGCTACATTCATCAAATGCACGCATATTTTTTGAAAACTTTATTTTTTTTACAAACAACTAGATGTTGCCCAGGATAACTTGAACAGGATTCCTATACAAGGCAAAAACAGAGCCAAGCAAAAGCAAAGTGAGAAGGCGAAAACACAAACCAACCTTCCCCGCAAAACTCACGATTTTTCTTTGGATGAAGGCACAATGAACATAATAGGAGTATTCGTAAACACGTACACACATCAAAATCACTATCTTCATAACGACAAAGCTGCCAAACGTAAACACATCTCCAGCTAAGAAATGCTCTGCTACCACTCATTGTCTCTTCTTTGCATGAGGCTACACATTGCCTCCATAATTGCATGAGACTAAGCCCTGTCTCCTATCTTGCATGAGGCTAAGCATTGCCTGCCTAATCGCATAAGGCTAAGCATTTCCTTCCATTGCATGAGATTAAGCCATGTCTCCTATTTTGCATGAGGCTAAGCATGGCCTCCCTAATCGCATAAGGATATGCACTGTCTTCCATTGCATGAGACTAACCCTTGCCTCCTCAATTGCATAAGGCTAAGCATTGCCTTTTCCTGCATAAGACTAAGCATTGTCTCCTAATTGCATGAGACTAAGCATTGTCTCCTATTTTTGCATGAGGTTAAGCCCTGCCTCCCCAATTGCATAAGGCTAAGCACTGCCTTCCATTGCGTAAGACTAACCCATGTCTCCTTTAATTGCATGAGACTAAGCATTGTCTCTTATTTACCATGAGGCTAAGCCCTGCCTCCTCAACTGCATAAGGCTAAGCAATACCTTCCATTGCATGAGAATAAGCCCTATCTCCTTTAATTACATGAGACTAAGCACTGTCTTCTATTTTGCATGAGGCTAAGCCCTGTCTCCTCAACTGCATAAGGATAAGCATTGCTTTTCTTTGCATGAGACTAAGCACTGTCTCCCTTTCTTGCATGAGGCTAAGCATTGGCTCCCTAATTGCATAAGGCTAAGCACTATCTTTCCTTGCATAATACCAAATGCTATGCTACTTAAAATCTTGCACTATTCTCTATTTTTCTCGGGGCTAAGCTTTGCCCCCAATCTTACACAAGACTAAGCTCTGTCTTGTTTTGCTTCACATATGACCAAGCATCATGTCTTTTCATCTCATGGGCTGAAATATCGCCATTTATCCAAAGGCTTCATAGTCCGAAGGCATCATCCTCATAGCTGGAAGACACTATGTTATGGCCTAAGGATCTCTCAATATTTCACATCATTATTCAAAGGCGTCATAGTTTAGAGGTACCATTATCATGGCCTGAGAACATCATTTCATGGCATGCAAATCCCTTATCACGCGATTCATGTATAATATGGCCCAGGACATCATGGTATAAGGACATCATCCTCATCGTCCAAAGACAATTTTCATAGTCCAAAGGGAATTTGCATCATGTTTAAATTCTCGCAATAACCCATATATACTTACATGCATTGCGTTTAAGTTTTGTAGGTAATCCAGGAGGTAACCGTCTTTTAACAGGAGCAATCTTCGTTATGGTTTCCGTTTGATGCTCACATCTTGAAACTATCTCAAATACAGCCAACCACTGTCCATTACTCACTTCCACTTGACAACCGTCCAAATACTCACCCATAGGCATTCTAAGATACATCCAAACTCATCCGATATTGTCCTACCCAAAAGAACCCTTACCGAAACATATGACCATTTCTATAACAACTCCATCGGTTTCATTCACCGTTGGATCCAGAACTACACACGGCCCGATTCCCGTAACACCAGGGATATGTAGGCAAGTCAAAAACCGGAGTTCGGCCTCCATTTTTCAAATCACCCCATTTGGTCAAAATTGGTCATCATTTCTTTACCCGATAACTCTTTCATCATTTTTGGATAAAAGGGGCAGCTGTTGATAGCCAATTTTTCCCTCATATTTTTTCAAAAAGTATATATACACTTTCAAAACATCATTTTTTGCATTATTATTTGATTTACAAATCTATACAAGCATTTTTATGATTTTCCCTAATTTTAGAGTATTAAATTGATTTTTTTTCTGCACTTAAATTACTTAAATATTTATTAATTACTCCTTCAAATTATTTTTATGATGATTTAATCATCCAAACTTATCATTTACACCAACATGCATGTTTTTAAATATTTTACTGCATTTGCTCAT
The DNA here is from genome assembly GCF_000393655.2 of Nicotiana sylvestris. Classification (NCBI taxonomy): domain Eukaryota; kingdom Viridiplantae; phylum Streptophyta; class Magnoliopsida; order Solanales; family Solanaceae; genus Nicotiana; species Nicotiana sylvestris. The sequence continues at coordinate 139,584,355 of NC_091058.1, forward strand.
AATTACATTTGCGTTTTTAGGCTAATTAAATATTTTTATAATGATAAGTTATTATTTTTACTCATTTTATTATATAAATAATATTTTTTGTTATTCATTAATTACTTTTATAAATTATTTTTGCTAAAATATTGGGTATTTAAAAACTAGCCTCACACTAAACCTATTTTCGGACCAAATAATGGCCCAAAAACACCTTATACACCAGCCTGATACCCCCAACCCAAAAGCAATAACCCCATTACCCAAAACCAGGTCGCACCCCGCCTAAATAAACCTGACCCAACCCCTTTTTAATCATGGTCATTGATCTCTGAGATCAACTGTCACGACCCAAAACTAGTCCGGTCGTGATGATGCCTAACGTGGTACTAGAAAAGCCGACACATTACCAAAACCAATCAATATTTTCATTCTTAAGATAAAATTCAAGGTTATTTAACAGTAAATCTTCATAAAATCTTTAAGTCCAAAGCAACAGTGCGGAAAGAAAAGTCTGATATTAGGGTGTCACTAGTCATGAGTATCTACTACAACTGTTAGACAACACCAAGACCAACATGGCCGAGAAAATCACTGAATACCCTAAGGAAGAATAAGGAGAGAGAAAAGCAGGGCTGCGATCGTCAGATAGCTACCTTGCTAATTTCGATGAACCTGCCACTGAGTAATCAACACCCGCCATCGGGTTCAGAAATACCTAAATTTGCACACAAAGTGCAGGGAGTAATGTGAGTACGCCAACTCAGTACGTAATAAAGGTAAATAGAGACTGGCAGTAGGAAACAAATAAGATCCACATCATTATAAACTCAGTAAGCACAACATGCTTATGAGTCAAATCATCTCATTTAAAATCTTGTTTTTGGTAAAAATCATTTGAAGATGTTTTTCAACAGTATCAATAGAGGTTCAATGCAGTTTACAGTAAAAGTGATGAAGATCATAATCGGCCCCTCGGGCAAAACATAGTTCGTATATAGCCCCTTGGGCAAACATGAATCATAAACATCCCCTCGGGCAAACCTCTCGGTCACTCCTATACATCTCATAACATAAAATTATCAGTGGAAATAACAAAGTCAAATCAGTGATTAAATTCTGAATATCTCGTAAAAACTCCAGTTTCAATGAAAGTTGTTTAAAACATTTGTTCAACATTTTCAATAGAGGCTCAGTGTAAAGAGGAGTGAAAACAGTAATTTCATAAAAACAAGCCCCTCGGGCAAAGTATCACTCATATATATATTTAGCCCCTCGGGCAAGACTCCTAGTCACTCGAGAATCAACTCTCTTCAATCAGTGCTTATACTCAGCACTCACGCCCAATAGATACTTTATAATAACAGATGTGGTATGCAGCCCGATCCATAAATATATATATTGACTGCGCTCACTGGGGGTGTGCAGATTTTGGAAGGGCTCTTACAGCCCAATCGCTATATCGTTGCGGCGTCCAGTCCGATCTATATACAAATATATATATATATATATATATATATATATATATATATATATATATATTGTTGCGGTGTGCAGCCTGATCCATAATTATATAATCCTCACCAACAGGCCCTCAGCCTCTCTCAGTCATCAACCTCACAAGCCACTCGGGCTATCAGTAAAATAGGGTGCTCAGCCCAAAATATCATTTTTATGCATCAAAGGGGTAATAAATACTGAGTTATGAAATCAATAAAAACATGGTTGAGTACAGATCTTAAGTCAAAACAGTGAGGAAATAATAAGGAAAAGCCCCTAAGGGTCCAAACAACTTGGCACGAGGCCCAAATATGGCATTCAACCCAAAACATAGTAATATTTTCCAAAACACAAGTGTATAAAATAGTTTTCAATCACATACGCAACTTAAGAGTTGCTACAGGACGGATCAAGTCACAAACCCCAATGGTGAACGCCCCCACGCAAGTCATCTAGCATGTACGTCACTTCAATATAGTGAAACAATGTGAAATCGGGGGTTTCGTACCCTCAGAACAAGATTTACAATCATTACATACCTCAAACCGGATGAAAATCTACTCTGCAATGCCCTTGCCTCTCGACTCGACCTCAATTCATCCCGAATCTAGCCAAAATCAGAATCATGACATCAATACAAGTCAAAGGGACAAAGCCCACCCGAAAATTATCAAATTAAACTCAAAATCAAAAAATTGGCCAACCCGAACCCCGGGCGCACGTCTCAGAGTCTGATAAAAATCAATACACTAAAATCTTTATCCCCTCACGAGTCTATACATACCAAAATCATCAAAATCGAACATCAAATGGCCCTTCAAATCCTTAGTTTGAACTCTCCAATTTCAAGCCCTAATTTCCCAATTTTTCACCCTTAATTACTTCGATTTCCATGTTTAATCAACTGAAATTCACCATAGATATGAGTATTAAGTTCAAAAACCTTACCTCAACAAGAATCCCCTTGATTTCCTCTTCAAAACTCTCCAAAATCTCCAATTCCGATTCAAAAATGGTAGAAATGGGCAAAAATTCGTGAAGGGAGGCTTATATAGTTTCTGCCCTGGGATTCTGTACCTGCAGCTCCTCTCTTGCTTTTGCGGTCAAGCCAACCGCACCTGCGGTTTTCACTTATCCGATCATAGTCACATCTGCGGCCTAATACTCGCACTTGCGGTCATGTAGGTGCGCTTCTTCCCTCGCATCTGCGGGTCCTGGCCTCCTTGTCCCTAACCGCTTTTGCGGTTGCTCTAGCGCTTCTGTGGACCTTGCATCTGCGGTCCCCAATCCGCAGGTGTGGTTATGACAGGTGCAACAGCTGAAGCTGCTCAAATTCAAACCAAACTTTCCGATAAACCTTTCGAATTCATCCCGAGGCCCCTGGGACCTCAAGCAAAAATACGAACAAGTCCCATATCATTATTCAAACTCATACCAACCCTCGAAACATTCAAAACAGTGCCGAAACACCAATCACCCTCGGATTCAAGACTAAGGATTTCCAAACTTCCGAATCCCGCAACCGATCAAAAAACCTATCAAACCTCATTCGAATGACCAGAAATTTTACACACATGTCACGAATGACACAACAAACTTACTCCAATTTCTGGAATTACATTACGACCCTGATATCAAGATTTCCAATGCCGACCGAAAAATGTCAAATTTCCAATTTTGCCAATTCAAGCTTAAATCTACCACGAACCTCCAAATTACATTCCGAACACGCTCCAAAGTCCAAAATCACCCGACGGAGCTAATCAAATCATAAAAATCCAAATCTGATATCAAATACTAAGAAGTCTGTTACACCCTATATTTACGTGCGTGGAAGTATGCCATAAATCAATTGATAAAAGCTCAGAAATGAGATGTTGCATCCCTTATATTCTATATTCGTCCTATATTCTACTGTATGTCCAATTTTTTGTTATAATTTGTCAGTATTTACTTTCCTTAAAAACTAGGGTTTGTTGGTTTCTTCTCCTAATCCGATTTTAAATTGATTTATGTGGTCTTCTTTCCTTTTATGGTTTGATTGACTATATTTCATTACTTATGTGCTGATTTTATCACTATATAAACCCATTACCCTTCCCCTTTTTAGACATGACTGAAATCACTAAAAACTTTTCACTAAACTGAGGCTTTACTTTCTTCATTTATTTTCTTGTTCTGTTTTGGCTCTTGGCCAGCTGAAAGCCAAGGCCATCGGATTTCCTACTTTTCGACTTTCTTGGGTGTGAGCACTGCCCTGGGTTCTTGAAGCCCCTGGGAACTTGACGCATCTGAGATTCTGGGTCATATTGGTGTTCTTTTCTTATTTGTTGATCAATAACTGGTTATTTTCTAAACCTTCGCAATGTTTATTCTATTATATTCTAATTAGCATGTACTCTGAAATTGCATGACGTAATGTATTCCCCGGACTCTCTTCATGTGTGATTCTGCCTATAATTGCCAGCCCTAATAATGTATTTGTACTTAGGCAATTTTGACAATTCAAAGCATGTTTAGCTTAGTATCATTGATAACTTAAGTATTCTGCCTTGATTATATGGCCTAATCCCTGTTCACTACCTAATTTCAATTTTCTAGTGATTCATTGATATTATTAGTAGGCCCTAATCTGTTGAAACCTTCACTCTAAGTGTGCAAATATGCTCATATAACTATGTCTGGCACTCTATGTGTTCTTTCTCTATCCGACTATGTACCTCTAACAACCTGCTATCCTTTGAACTAGTTCTATAAATTGCATTGTTTAATCCCTGCGGTTAGCATGATTTGATTCCTTAGGTTTTAAAACTTATTGCATTAGTAATTATTTGTCTTATTAGCCTAATGCTCCTTGTCTATCAACGTGGTAATCTCATAAGTGTTAGGCTCCTTGTTTCTTAGTAATATGTCACTCTGCCCCAATGTGTTAGCTTGCTTCTTGAGTTCATGTTCATTTTGTAGTGTTTGCAAATGCTTTTCCAAACCTATTACTTTATTAGTACTCTCATTGGTTGTTCCTTGTTATGAGTCTCTAATGCTTGGCCGGCTGAAAGCCAAGGCCCCCCTAAATCTTCTCTATCAACCTCCCTAGTGTGAGTACTGCTCGGGGTCCATTTTGAGACCCTTGTGAACTCTGACACACTAGGGTCTAAGGTTCCTTGGCACTTTATCTTAACTGCTCCATTCTGCCCCCTTTCCACATACTGAATAAGCCAATTGGCTTGTGTAAACGGCTGTTCTCTGGGTCTTTTGATCAATTGTGGCTACTGGATGTGGGCTATTTTGTGTATATAAAGATTGTTTTATGGTTTTGATTGGCTGTGATTTCTAGGCTATGGTGACACCTCTATGGATACGAAATTGAAAGCCTGGCTGGGTTGGGTACATTTTGGGCCTGTCTTAGGCCCACTATAGTTATTTTGTAACTTTATAATTTATTTCATTCATTCGGTCTATAATAATGTTGTAATAACAACTGAGGTATAAGTAAAATTGGGAAAATGGGTTTATTCTAATTTTTGCATAGAAGGGTAGAAATCCTACCTATAGGTGTTTAATTCATTCAGCATATTCTACTCCTATGTGTTTGTTAGATAACCTGCCTATAAGACCTGAGTGTTTAATTCGTTCAACATATTGTGCGCCTAGGTGTTTTGTTAGATATCATGCTTATAGGAAATAAAATGTCAATGACCATTCTTTCAATTTGCATAACTACAACATATTCATTAGATACTATGACTATAGGATTATGTTTTACTGATCTTCATCTAGAAATTATGCCTATAGGACTTTAATTGATCAATTTGCTATTGTTATTATACTACTCACCTAGAAGACATGCCTATAGGAGCTAAGTATAAAACATTGGTTTCAATCGCTAATTGTTAGAAGTCCTGCCTATAGGATATTACCACTCACTTTAAAGTGTTAATATTGAGCTTTGAAACATTGTTTTATTGCTTAACTTGCCGCTATTAGAAAGCATGCCTGTAGGATCAAACTGAGTAATTCTGAGTATTTCCAATGGTCATCACTGCCAACTATTTCATAAATCACCTAGAGTTCATGTCTAAGGGTTTAATCACTTATAATCTGTAATTTCAATAATCATCATGCAATACAAATGACCCATAAACTGTATAGCTGTCCATAAGTGTAAAATGGCTCCTTGAGCCTGCACGAGGTCACATAGAAACCATGTCATTAGGGCTTAATGGCTTTAATTTTGCCTCAATCCTGAAACTGTCTAACGCTTAATGTGAGAATTTGTTCGCGTGCATTTGGTGTCTAAGTGAGGAGGTTAACTTGAGCCCTTAATTGCCTTTACATGAAGTCTAACTTGTTTTGTATGTCGCCTAGTTTTATCATTTGTAAGCAACCTAAGTTAAGTCTAGAACTATCCGAAATAGAGGTCCAAACACTTCCTGGGCCATAGGCATGGGACGGTTAGTGCACGCATAAGGCACGGTTTAGAATCAACTAGTACGCTATAGGTAAAAATTTAAAGATAGTAATCGGGTAGCAGGAGATGATAGTTTGTGCCCGTTGAATAATATGAGTAACACCCCATCTCGAGGAAGTTACGAAGTATTATTTATGTTGCATGGGGTGATCCTTTAGGCTAAAAAACTTAGGACCCCCATCTTGTCTTTAAATAAATTATTTGTGTTTATTCAAGGATTTTTTATAATAACTGCCCAAACTTCTTGTATTTCTCTCTGTTTATTTGACTAATTCATATAATTTGAGTTCGGCCGAGACCCACAGTTGTGGACCTCAAAGAGTGCCTAACACCTTCTCCTTGAGGTAATTTGAGCCTTTACCCGATCTTTAGTGACACAAACTAGTTAACTCAGAGTTATCTACAAATAGATGCCCTAACGCACCTTAAACCTGTTAGGTGACGACTCTCTCTTTTAACACCTTCCTTAAAAGAGTTGTCACGTGTCGAAACCCGATTTCGTGAGTAAAAGGTGCGCGACAATATATATATATATATATATATATATATATATATATATATATATATATATATATATATAACGTATAATGATTGTCGTTCCCACGAAGAATTATGATTAACTAATATATAAGTAACTAATTTACTACCTAAAACTATAAAGCAAAGAAATAACTAGAATCAACCACAACATTTAAGCTATTTCAGATAACAATAGGTAGGAGAGGATATTTCAGGGTCACAGGTTAGCTAACAATAATATTGCGTTCTTGGCTTAAAATGACTAATCAAATTATCTGGATTGTTGATTGACAGAGTTAATACTACTCATAAGAATCTGTCAAGTTTTTAGTCTCCTATTCAAGCTAACTTAATGCCTATATGTTTATGGAATTAAGATTAACAAGAATGCATTTACACTTCCTGTATTTCAACCAAACAAGGTAATTAGGTATATTTCTATCCTAATTGTGAATCTGTTCCCCGATGCCCGGGTTCAAGAACCTGCTCTATTTAATTCTATATGCAATTTAGAATTCCCACTTTCGAGTTCAACTCTAGATTCATAGATAGTATTTCACTGTTAGCTACTCAACAAAATAATTTAAAATAGAATTAAATAAACAACCCAATATGATAAAATCAAAGTCGCCAATTTAAACTTCAAACATTAACATTTAAGTAGCACTAATGACCCCAGAACAATAGGGCTATCAGCCACTCATGTTCATACAATCATCAAAAATAATATTTTCAAACATAAAATCAATGACTACTAGAGAAAGAATGGAAGAATTGATCAAATCTGTGCTCTTGAGTGTTTCGTACTTTTGTTCCTCTCTCAAAATCAAGTCCTCTAACTCAAAATAGGTTTTGATTTGCTTTTATTTGAGTTCGGGCGTCTTAGGGCCAAAATAACTGAGTCTTAGTCGAATTAGGATGTGTTTGTGTTTCGAGCGTCCTGGCAGCGTGGGGCGCTGGTCCTAGCGCTTAAAATTCTCAACTCTCTATAAAGTGCATCACAAGCAGCGCCCTATGCTGTCTATGGCCCTCAACTTTTCATTTTTGCCTTTTCTTCCTATTTTCGCTCCAATTGGCGCTTTTTCGTTCCAAATTTCATCTGAATGATTCCTACACATAGTAATATCACAAATTAGCACAAATCATTATAATATGCATCTCAAATCTATGAGACATGAGCAATGTGAGGCAATATACATCAAAATATGCATACATTAAGCCAAATATCAACCATGATATTTGTATGGTTATAAAAGCTTCTCATTAAGGATAAGATGGGTAAAATGAAGAGTTTAAAATTGAATAATTATTTTCAATTGCAGAAACGTGTCATTACTTTTGGAACAGACGAAAATGTGTCATCTAAATTAAAATTGATGGAATACTACTTTTGGGAAAGTATGTGTATAATTTAAGAATGTCTTGTAATAAAGGAAGTAGGTTTTATAAAAGTCCGAAACCTAAATATTGTTGATTTTGACTCAAAATATGTTTTTAATGCTTAAAAAAAGCTACATTTCTATATATAACATGATTTTACACCGTGCTATATTTTAATGATGTTTTGGCCGTTAAATTATAGTGCGGCAACCGCGTAATATATGTATAACGCATGAATAAACAGTGCTATGCTGACCTGATGTGACAGATATGTATAGCGCATTATATAACCGCGCTATACTAGGTTTAGTGCATTATATAACCGTGCTAAACTCTAGTTTAATAAAGCCCCTTCTTCTTCCCCACGATCAGAACCAGACCTCCCCCCCCCCCCCCCATTTTAAATACCAAACAGAAACGTAGGTCCCACATCCTAGCAAAGCATTCTATTGTTGTGGTTTCATCGTTTCGGACTTAAATTATCAACTCTTCGACTTTTCAAAAAATATAAATCGAGGTATTCCGATTTAGTTTATGTCGAAACTTGTACTCCCTCTGTTCCAGTTTATGTGAACCTATTTCCTTTTTGGTCTGTTCCAAAAAGAAATGACCCCGTTCTAAATTTGGTTACAATTTAGCTTAAACTTACAATTCTACCCTTAATGAGAAGCTTTTATAACTACACAAATACTCTGGGCCCTCTTTTTGCTTTGTTTAGGACCATAAGTTCCAAAAGTCTTTATTTATTCTTAAACTTTGTGCCAGTCAAACAGATTCACATAAATTGGAACAGAGGGAGTATAATAAAGCATATAAGTTGTCTTGAATGTGTTTTCATGTCGTATTGTGTTTTGTTTGCGATTAAATTAGTATATTATTTTTATCTGGACTAAGATATTAGTGTTTTAAAAAAATATTTAAAAATTGAGAAATTATTTTCTTTTGTTAATAAAAATGCTCATAAATTTCTTTCACTATTTTATATGTATTTTTGTGAATGTTATGTTATTAAAATGTATTTGTTGTTTTTATCTAGTTTAGATTATTTATTCGCTTAAAGACTAGTGCCCTTTTAGTGTTGTAAAATGTAGAGCCTTTTAGCATAGTAAAATGTAGATCCTTTTAGTGTAGAATCCCTTTAGTTTAAGTATCTCCTATATTAATAGATCAAACACAAACTCTTTCCAATTACAAATTATAAAAATTAATTATTTAATTTATAAAACAAACACACAAAATTATGAAAATATTAAAATTGACACACACACAAGAATTCAGGATAGCTTGGTGTTACTGGGCCTCAAATATCGAGCCTGGAACCCATAGGTATATACTCTGTCCAATTATAATTTACAAAAATTAATTATTTAATTGATAAAACAAACACACAAAATTATGAAAATATTGAATACAAAAATTAATTATTTAATTGATAAAACAAACACACAAAATTATGAAAATATTGAAATTGACACACATAAGAATTCAGGATAGCTTGGTGCTACTGGGTCTCAAATATAGAGCCTGGAACCATAGGTATATAATTTGTCCAATTAAAAAATAATTATTTAATTTATAAAACAAACACATAAAATTATGAAAATATTGAAATTGACAGACATAAGAATTCAGGATCTTTTGGTGCTACTGAGCCTCAAATATCGAGCCTGAAACCCATAGATAGATACTCTGTCCAATTAAATAATTAAAAATTAATTATTTAATTTACAAAACAAACACACAAAATTATAAAAAATATTGACACACATAAGAATTCGGGATAGCTTGATGCTACTGGGCCTCAAATATCGAGCCTGGAACCCATAGATATATACTCTGTCCAATTTAATAATTAAAAATTAATTATTTAATTTACAGATAAAACACACAAAATTATAAAAATATTGACACACATAAGTATTCAGGATAGCATGGTGCTACTGGGTTTCAAATATCGAGCCTAGAACCTATAGGTATATACTCTGTCAAATTACAATTTATAAAAATTAATTATTTAATTTATAAAACAAACACACAATTAATATTGTTTAATTTACAGTAGACGACATGGACGTGTCGCTTGTGCATCCTGGACCTGTCTCCGATGAGCTATTAGTGTTACAGGGCGATCATAAGTCTGTCTACGTATGGGAGGGAGAGTTACTGGCCCAGCCTCTTCGCCCCAGGAGAGTGGACGACCTGTGGGAATTTATGAGGGGCAGAGATTTCCATCCCTGTGTAGTCCAGCGCCTGCGGGATACGGGCTTCTACAGGATTTTTGAGATTGGGCGGCTGTAGCTCGACTGGTCTCTGATCACGGCCTCGATAGAGTGGTGGTGAATGGAGATACACACTTTCCACCTGCCTATTGGCGAGGCTACCATCACGATGCAGGACGTGGAGGTTTTATATGGGATACCTGTTGATGGACTGCCCGTTGCAATGCCTCAGGGTATATGATATATGATGCGTGTGCAGTATTTGGACTTGCTACAGTAGCTTACTGGTTTTAGGCCATAGGATGAGACTGTCAATTCAGGGGCCAGTCGCACGAGTTTGACAGCTTAATAACATTTGGAGATATTGCACCCTGACATCACCGGCGAGACAGATGATCTACATATTCACCGGTATACGAGGTTGGTGCTGCTCCTTATTTTTGGGGGGTCTTGTTCCCGAACACTTCGGGAAATCTATGAGTTTGCGATTTCTACATCATTTCCAGTTGCTAGATAATTTACCCAAGTACAGTTGGGGTGCTCAGTTCTCGCTTACATGTACAGGCATCTGTGTCGGGCGAGCATGGGCACCGAGAATGATGTATGTGATTTTCTACCGCTTCTACAGGACAACATATTCGTATACTATGTTCATTACTTCCAATTCGATCTAGTCAAATTTTATCTTAAACTTTACTTCAACTTTATATGTTAGGTTTGGACCTGGGAGCGGTTCCTACAGTTGCACCCACCTCTACCACCATTACGTCCGGATGTACCACCTCCGTTTCTCCCTCTATCTAGGAGGTGGGTTCTCCGGCGTGGATATGTATGAGATTATAATGCTCATAATAATTTCCCCCTTTGCAGGGATGCGTTGGATATGCTGGAGGGCGCACAAGTAAATGTGTACCTAAACTTACTTGGTATAGATTCACTTATTTTGTGCATACTCACTTTTATGATCTTATTTGATAGTTCATCTAGACGCCATACAGCAACGACTTGATAGGTGGCCTGCCCGATTATTGCTCGGCCGGCCGACTGATTTGGATCACTTCTGTCCCGCTGATGTGCCTCGATATTATGGAGCATCATGCCACGGAGTGGATACTTTGCCAGTTTGGCTATCCGCAGTATATATCGAGGGGGCCTAAATGGGAGGCTACACATTATCAGCCGGATGATCGTTCGAGGATGGACGATGCATTTGTAGCATGGCTAGAGGCGCAGGTCCATACTTGGGACCAACGAACTGACCTGATTCCGCCCCCACCTTCACAGATCCAGACTGCGACTATTCAGCTCTATACGTCCTGGTACCGCCGCATTACCCAACATTTTATCGGGAATCCCATTCATCAAGCTGGTGGTCGGTACGTTCCATACCCTGGGAGTAATGCTTTTTTTTAAAGTATATAATTCAAGAAAAATCTTCAAGCATCTTCCTCCAACATTAGAACACGCGTATCTTCACCTTCGTGGCAAAGAGTGGTATGTAAATATGAGTGTTGGTGATCAAAGAAGGTTCAAGGTAGGCTGGAGACGTTTTGTGTTGGAGAATTTTATCAATCGAGGTTTCATCATCAAATTTACGTTGGTTGATGTTTCACCACTGCGTGATATCTTCAATGTGGACGTGAAGGGAGACAGATATCCTGTTTGTACTAATCCATTTTTTACTTGGTACTAGGATGTGTTTGTCTTGATTTATCCTTTTATTTATATGTATGTTGCTTTAGTTACGGTTGTTGTGCTTTTTTCTTTTGAAGTATTATGTTATGAAATTTCAATCTTCATATTGGTCTTCTTTACTAATACCAATAAGTTGAATGTTGGAACTATCATATCATCATCCCAATTCAAAAGGTCATGTTAGATAATAAGATGTAACAAGGCTCTGGAACATAATTTTATTTGATACATCTTGCAACATAAACAAGTACATACACTTATTACAAAAAACATTACGAAAACAAAACACTAGGTGTATCCTTGATAGTTAGGTACATTAGACAAACTTGCATAGGAGCTGGATTATCACCGCCACCCAAACCAGCTGAAGGACATTTATGACGGTCGTGTCCTGTTTGCAAGCATATGCCACATTTACGCGCATAAAAGGTACCACCAACATCCATTTGGTTCCGTATACGCGTTCTCTTTTGCACTTGCAGCTTGCTCAAATAGTTCTTGTTACACAGCATTTTAAATGGTTCTGACGGCCAATAATGCTCAGCACCCAATGGCTGCAACTGCCTACTATATGTGTTTACATATGCAGCAACACTGTATTGCCTATCAACATAGTTGGTTTCCCCTAAACCAACTTGTTGAAAGCACTTCATGGCATGTGCGCATGGTATATGATAGATGGTCCATTTCCCATATGAACACAACCTGGTGGCTTCATTCACGGTGTGTAGATTATTCGCCCGGTGTTTGCGGATAGCAGTGCGAACTTCAAAAACACCCCAATCATGATCATACTGTAAATATGAATGCCAATGTGCTCGCCTCCTGTATTTCTCAAATCTTCTCATCGGTATTGGCATAAATTCAACACCCCTATCCATCAATTCCGATGCAGCTCTATGCCTTTCAACAAACCGCTCCGCCATCTGTTTGAATGTCATCCAGACCATGGCAGTGACAGGAAATCCACGTGCAGACTTCAATAGCCCGTTGAATGACTCCAACACATTTGTAGTCAGGGCTCCCCATCGTCGGCCACCATCACCATGCAATTTCCACTTGTGAAGCTCATGTCCCATCAGCCAATTATAGGCTTTTTCGTTTAACTATCGGATCGATTTCATGCGCCTCCTGAATTTGCACTGTTGGTGCTCAGTTGCAGCCATCCATATGAAATTATGCAAGGCCTTGTCGGGATATTTCTTCAGAAATTGGCCTTCAGGTGCCTTACACAGTAATAGTGGTATGCATAGGGTTCCTTCCATTCAGGAAAATACCATACAGAACTTAAAATACCACCACACTGATCAGATATTAGACAAATACCTGAACGTTGTTTGACAACATGCTGCTTCAAATGGTTCAAAAATAGCGTCCACGTCTCTGCGCTTTCATTGGCACAAATGGAAAAATCTAGTGGAAATATTTGTCTATTGGTATCTACTGCAACGGCGATCAACAGTTTAATATCATACTTTCCATAGACATGAGTACCGTCTATGGAAATTACCGGACGGCAATGCACAAAACCATCAATTGTTGGTTTAAATGCCCAGAACACGTATCTGAATATATATTTCGGTATTCTTGGACTCCGCTCATGCCTCCATTCAACAATAGTCACGGGGTTAAAGTATTTCGGTGCGGCCATGTACCTGGGCAGAGATGAAAATGACTTATCCCAGTCACCATAAATAATTTCAAATGCACGTTTGCGCCCGAGATATGCCTTTCTTTTGGTTATAGTACACCCATATTCCTGGTGGGCGGATGTAATACACTCTTTGATCTTGTACCTAATGGACACTTCCAAGTGTGGAATCAAGACAAAAGAAATCAAGTCAACATCCAAGTTGAAGTGATTCTCATTGAATGTGTCAATTTCACAAATGTGGGTGCCAATATATTTACTCACTTTCCATAACCTTTTTTGCTTCTTGCTCGCACGCAACATCCAGTTACAACCTATAAAGTATCTACAACATACAACCTTATATCACTCCGGAGTTGACTCCCTTACCGTCATCTCACGGCACTCTCTTACGCTGTACATTTTTGCAGCCATGGTTAGGCGAGCTTTATCGGGAAAATACATGCCATTTGCCAGTACCGTTGGTCTAGACTCATCCCACATTGCTGATCGAATTTTGTCAAGATCCCTTGTGAGGGTATCCATATCCGGCATACTTGGCAAATTATCAAAGTAGGGAATATTTCGCTCATGAAACGGCACATGGGACTCGTACACTCTTGGTCTAACGGGAGGTGGAGGTGCATGCTCCCTCATTAGCTCAGTTTCGACATTCACTTCCTCCTCATCATCACCCTTGTCAGGGAAGGGTGTCTCATCTCCATACTCATCGGCATTGTTGTCATAATCACTATTGTCTTCCTGACTCTGCGCATCTACCAAATCCCGAGTAAATACGTCGTCTAGGGCAACTGAGTGAGGTCAGGACCATCAAGTTGCTCTCTTTCACTGCACAAACAACAAAATGATAAGCTACTCAAATTGATAAATACTTTACATATAGCTATATCACTTCACTTACAATTCGTACTATGTTAACATTTCATGATGGACATTTTCCTATTGGTGATGACTCCCGGATGGACCACCGTGATCCAACACGCCAAAACTATGCATATTCCAACTGGGTATGGGGTCATAACTTGTAAAATTCATATCCGAACGGTACCCCCTGTGGAATATATGAGTGTTAATACAAATTCAATTCAACAAAAAAGAATATTGTAACAGAAAGGAAAATTGAAGTTTATCAGTCGTCTTGTGGATTATGTAAAGTAGGAGAGAAATTATTTCCTCGCTCCTCGTTCGCCCGCGGAGATAAGTTAAGATCAGGCCAATCTCTTTCAGCCGGAACCTGTTGGGCTAAAATTGCTCCAGAATAACCAACCGATGACTGGGGCTTATCCCTGCTTTGCGCAATCTCATTATTGCGAACGTCTTCAGCCTTGACATACATTTCCAATAATTTTATCACAATAAATTCCCTGTAAAAAATCTCTCAGAGTTTCATCATCTTCGATGTTAAACTCAGAATAACAAGCAAACCCATGTGGAGTTATAAAATACAGATATCTACCAGTTACTTTAAGGTTCACCGAACGTTTCCTCACACATTATTTTACGTAACAATGATACTAATGTATCGTACTCCATTGTAAGCGGTAATTTAACATGACACTGTGGAGATAAACTATATCTCACAGAGTTATTCTCCACTACAATCTCACCTCCCCCCCCCCAATATAATGAATCCCTTATTTTTCGCTCTTTAGACATTATAAAAAATGTTTGATAACAAGAAGAAAAGTTTGAATAGGAGTTAGAATATTTTTTGAATGAATTTTCATAAAATCCTAACGCCTTTAAATAAAGCAATGCCTAGCTCGGGGAGGGGGGTGAATTTTTTTATGTATAGCGTTCTTTTAAAGAGCGTTATACCCATTTGAATTATTGTTATGTCAGTTAACCGTATGAGACTTATTGGTAGGCCCACAAACAGGTATAGCGCGGTTATATAATGCGCTATACATATCCGTCACATCAGGTCAGCATAAAGCTGTTTATTCATGCGCAATATATATAATGCAGTTTTACACCGCGCTATAACAGCCAAAACACCGTTAAACTATAACGCGATGTAAAACCGCGTTATATATAAAAAGGTAACTTTTTTTAAGCATAAAAACATAGTTTGAGTCAAAATAAATAACATTTAGGTTCCGGACTTGATTTTATAACACAAGAAAGACAGGAAGACAGAAAAGAGAAGAAAAGTAACAGAGAAATTAATGGGGTACGTACGTACTTCCGTCGTCCACAAGAAGGAAATGCAAAGGAAGGAAATATCATAATAAGTGCAGCAGATTTGTTTGTCAACTTCTCAACTTGGTGAAATGATATGAATAAATAGATGAATGAATGAATGACGAAAGTGATGTATCAAGAATTCAGTACAAGTGATTTTGTCCCCAAAATAGGAAGTCACCTTCACCTTTCTTTTTCCTTTTCTTTTTTTCTTTCTGAAGGAACAGATTAATTTTTACACTATTAATATTTTTTATATTATTACAAATTATTTACCGTATTTTGCAAGTCATCAATTCATACTGATACCTTTTTAGAAATTATGCAATTGTCATTTTTAATACAATATATCAAACGATGGATAAAAAATAATACCAGAATAACTAATCACAGCATAACATATCCCAACATAACTCGTATTCAAACTAAACGACCCCAAACTGTTATGTATGCCCTGCTGAATGGTGAGAGTAAAAGTAAAAAGAAACACTGCATATGAAGGAGGAAAACTCATATATATTCTCATCAATAAAGTAATACAGTATTGTTATGATAAATATCACATTATGGTGGATGTCTACTCTTCTTCCATGATCTTCATCTCAAATGCTTAATGACATATTCAATGACATATTTTTATGTCTATATAAAGGCATTGTAATAGATAGGAAAATACACACAATTGAAGAAGAAAATCTCTTCCTTCTCTCTGTCTCTCTATATCTCTTAACTTGTTTTTTCTTGTTCTATATTATTATTTTTGAGCTACAATTCTTAACACGTTATCAACACGACTCTAGCCTTGTCGAAAGTTAAGTGCAATTCTTCATCCGAAAGGTATAACAAGTTATCTTCTAAATTTCTTCTTCTCTTCTTGCCATTCTAGTGGTATTGTATTGTATTGTATGAATTAAGTCAAATTGTTATCATGATAAGCGATCATTACGAATCAATAGGAATCATACTACACTGTGGCAAACATGATAAATTGTTAGTTATTGGCGTTAAAATCCATCACCTTAAACCTATATTATTATCAATATTTTATCTTCATTTATAGAAATTATTGTTTGATATAATACTTAACCTTTCGTTCTCAAATCTGCATAAGTACTAATAAATAGATTAAGGTTATCATTACCACTATATGTATTATGGCAACACAATTTAAACATTCGTAATGTTTATATCCATTTATTTATTTTCACTACCATCTTAATCATTTCTAATTCATTTATTTTCTTTGATAGTTTTTACTATGTCAAATTTGTCAAAGCTTGAGTTTGTGGCACTTGACATTTCTGGAAAGAATTACCTATCATGGGTTTTCGATGCTGAGATTCACTTAGCCGCTAAAGGCCTTGGTAACATCATTACTCAGGGTAATGGGGCATCAAGCCAGGACAAAGTGAAGGACATGATTTTCCTTCTTCATCATTTGGATGAAGGTTTGAAGGTTGAATATCTAACAGTGAAAGATCCACTTGAATTGTGGACTGGCCTGAAGGAAAGGTATGATCACCTTAAGGCTACGGTATTGCCAAGGGCTCGATATGAGTGGATGCACTTACGATTACAAGATTTTAAAACCATAAGTGAGTATAACTCTGCTGTATTTCGAATAACTTCCCAATTGAAATTATGTAGGGAAGTTATGAATGATTAGGATTTGCTAGAAAAGACTCTTACGACTTTTCATGCCTCAAATATGGTATTGCATCAGCAATACCATGAAAGGGGTTTAAAAATTATTCTGAATTGATCTCATGCCTTCTGGTGGCTGAGCAACATAATACCCTTTTGCTGAAAAATCATAAAGCCCGTCCCACAGGTTCAGCTCTGCTTCCTGAAGCAAATATGGCTGCTAGACATGATAACTGTGGAAAAAGATAGAATAATAATCATGGCCATATGAATGTACGTGGGCATGGCAATAGTAAGAGACGATATGATAATCGTCATCGTGGTGGTCATGGAAAACGAGAGAACAATATGGGTTCTCAAAACAATCCTTCAAGAGACAAAAGCGGTAACTGCCACCGCTGTGGCATGAAAGGTCATTGGAAAATTGAATGTCGTGCCCCTGAACATTTTGTCAGGCTTTATCAAAACTCCATCAAAAGAAAGGCAAATTATGTTGGAGCATCTTCTGCTAATGCCCCAGTGGAGTCACACTTGACCTTTAAAAATGATTTTGAGACAGGGCCTTCAAACAAAAATGATGACAATGCCGAGGAAAATCTTGCTTTGAAAGATGATGATTTTCAAGGCCTCGATGATCTTACTCATTTGGAAATTGAAGATTTCTTTGGAGATCAAAACTAAAGTTTGATCATTTTATTGGGGAATGCAATTATGTAGTTATTTTCAGTGCTTTTATCTCATCTAAAGTTGTTTTTATTTTTAAGTTGCCTTATGTTGTCGTTGGTGATGTTAGTTTTTTCGTATTTCTCATGATGTACTTTTATTTATTTTATGAAGAAATTAAAATTCCCCAGTCTTCAATTGGATTCAAGATGAGTAATGAAGATTTATATCTTTTGGATAGTGCTACAACTCACACAATATTAAGAGAAATTTTTTTTCTTCTCTTATTTGGTTATGAAAAAGGCCTATGTTAATACAATATTCGGTAGTACAAAGTTGATTGAGGGCTCCGGAAGAGCGGCCTTATTATTACCCGAAGGAACGATATTAACTATTGATAATGCATTGTAGTGTAGTAAGTCTCAAAGAAACTTGTTGAGTTTCAAAGCTATTCGCCAAAATGGCTACCATGTTGAGATATCAAACGAAGGAAAGGTTGAATACCTTTATATTACTATAATAAAAGCGGGTAAAAGATATGTGCACGAAAAATTAACTGCATTTTCTTCTGGGTTGTACCACACAAACATTGGCGTGTTTGAATCACATGCAATAATAAATAAAACGTTTACTACTTCTAATGATTTTATCATTTGGCATGACCGGTTGGGCCATCCCAGTTCTAACATGATGCGCAAAATAATAGAGAATTCAAATGGGCACACATTGAAGAACAAGAAGATTCTTCAATTTAAGGAATTCTCCTATGCTGCTTGTTCTCAAGGAAAATTGGTTATTAAACCATCAGCAGCTAAAGTTGGGATTGAATCCCCTGCATTTCTAGAACGTATACAGGGTGATATATATGGGCCTATACACCCTCCATGTGGACCATTCAAGTATTTTATGGTCTTGATAGACGCATCTACAAGATGGTCACATGTGTGCTTATTGTCAACTCGTAATATGGCATTTGCGAGATTGTTGGCCCAAATAATAAGATTAAGAGCACAATTTCCAGATTATGCAATTAAGACAATTCATCTTGATAATGCTGGTGAATTTACATCTCATATCATTATTGATTATTGTATGGCCACTGGAATAAAAGTTGAGCACCCGATTGCTCATGTTCATACTCAAAATGGTCTAGCAGAATCATTGATTAAACGACTCCAATTAATAGCTAGACCATTACTAATGAGGACAAAACTTCCCCTTTCAGTGTGGGGACATGCTATTTTGCATGCAGCAACACTTGTGCGCATAAGGCCAACTAGTTATCATGAGGTCTCCCCATTACAGTTGGCTTTTGGTCAGGAGCCAAATATTTCCCATCTAAGAATTTTTGGATGTACGGTATATGATCCAATTGCTCCACCACAACGCACAAAGATGGGTCCCCAAAGAAGGTTGGGAGTATATGTAGGTTATGAATCTCCTTCTATTATTAAATATCTAGAGCCTATGACAGGAGATTTGTTTACAGCCAGATTTGTTGATTGTCATTTTGATAAATCAGTTTTTCCAACATTAGGGGGAGAAAATAAACAGGTGAAAAAGGGATAGATTGGAACATATTATCTTTATCTCATTTGGATCCTCATACAAATCAATGTGAACAAGAAGTTCAAAAGATCATTTATATGCAAAATGTTGCAAATCAATTGCCAGATGCATTTACTAACCTTCCACGGGTTACTAAATCGCATATTTCAGCTGTAAATGCTCCAATTCGAGTTGATGTCTCAGCTGGATAGTATGATAATGCAAAAGAGTCTAGGCCACACCTTAAACGTGGTAGACCAATCGGTTCCAAGGATAAGAACCCCCGAAAGAGGAAAGGAGAAACTGATCAAGTTGATCATAACATAGAGGCAATTGCTCAAGAGGAGCATAAAGACATAATAATTGATAAGACGTCACAGGAGGTTCTAGTACCTGTAAATGATGAAAATGAAGAGATATCAATAAGTTATATCTCTACGGGAAAAAGGTGGAACCGAAATAACGTAATTGTTGACAACAATTTTGCGTATAATGTTGCAGTTGAAATAATGCAACAAGATGGGGATCTTGAGCTAAAATCTACCGATAAATGTAGACAGAGAAATGACTGGCCAAAATGAAAAAATGCAATTCAACCGAAATTGGCTTCATTCGAAAAACATGAAGTTTTTGGACCAATAGTACAAACACCTGAAGGTGTTAAGCCAGTGGGGTACAAATGGATTTTTGTGCGAAAATAAAATAAAAAAGGTGATATGATAAAACATAAAGCACGACTTGTGGTACAAGGGTTTTTTCAAAGGCCTGGCATTGATTATATGGAGACCTATTCTCCTGTGGTAGATACAATTACCTTCAGGTATTTAATAAATTTGGCAGTCCATGAAAAACTTGATATGAGGTTGATGGACGTTGTCACAACCTACTTATATGGCTCACTGGACAATGAAATTTTTATGAAAATACCTGAAGGATTTAAAGTTCCTGAAGCACATAAAAGTTCAAGTGAAACTTGTTCAATAAAACTTCAGAAATCCTTATACAGATTGAAGCAATCAGGGAGGATGTGGTACAATCACCTTAGCGAGTATTTGCTAAACCAAGGGTACAAAAATGACCCTATTTGCCCTTGTGTCTTTAAAGAGGTCTGGATCTGAATTTATCATCATAGTTGTGTATGGTGATGACTTGAATATCATTGGCACTTCTAAAGAGCTTCCCAAGGCTGTATTATGTTTAAAAAAGGAATTCGAGATGAAAGATCTCGGAAAGACAAAATTATGTCTCGGTTTGCAAATTGAATATTTGGGAAACGGGATTTTTGTTCATCAATCTGCCTACATAGAAAAGGTATTGAAACGGTTTATATGGATGGAGCACATCCATTAAGTACTCCGATGGTTGTTCGATCACTTGATGTGAATAAGGATCCGTTCCAACCTCAAGAAAAGAATGAAGAGCTTCTTGGTCTTGAAGTACAATATCTTAGTGCAATTGGTGCACTAATATATCTTGCTAACACTACAAGGCCTGACATAACTTTTTCAGTTAATGTCTTATCAAGATATAGCTCTGCTCCTACAAGCAGACACTGGAATAGTATCAAACACATATTGTGATATCTAAAGGGGACTACCGATATGGGCTTATTTTATGACAATGATTGCAATCCCGATTTGTTGGTTATGCCGATGATGGTATTTATCTGACCCGCATAAGGCTCGATCTCAAACAGGTTATGTGTTTACATGTGGCGGCACTGCCATATCTTGGCGATCGACTAAGAAATCAATCGTGGCTACTTCTTCTAATCATGCTGAGATAATTTATATTCATGAAGCAAGCCGAGAATGTATTTGATTGAGGTCTATAATACATCTTATCCAAGACAAATGTGGTTTGAAGTGTGACGAACTACCCACAATTTTGTATGAAGACAATGCAACATGCATAGCCCAATTGAAGGGAGGATTCATAAAAGGAGATAGGACAAAGCACATTTCACCAAAGTTATTTTTTACACATGATCTTCAAAAGAATGGTGATATCAATGTGCAACATATTCGTTCAAGTGATAATATGGCTGATTTGTTCACCAAATCTCTACTGACATCAACCTTCAAGAAACTGGTGTACAAGATTGGGATGCTCATTGATGCGAGTTGATGCTCTCATTAGGGGGAGTTAATACGCGTTGTACTCTTTTTTCCTTACAAGGTTTTGTCCCACTGGGTTTTCCTTGCAAGGTTTTTAACGAGGCAACCAAAAGGTGTATTTCTAAACATGTGTACTCTTTTTCCTTCACTAGGATTTTTTTTTTCCTAGTAAGGTTTTAACAAGAAACATTATCTATGGACATCCAAGGGGGAGTGTTATGATAAATATCACATTATGGTGGATGTCTACTCTCCTTTCACGATATTCATCTCAAATGCTTAATGACATATTCAATGACATATTTTGTATGTTCAATGACATATTCCATGACATATTTTCTTCACTTTTTATGTCTATATAAAGGCCTTGTAATAGATAGGAAAATACACGCAATTGAAGAAGAAAATCTCTTCCTTCTCTCTTTCTCTCTATATCTCTTAACTTGTTTTTCTTTGTTCTATATTGTTATTTTTGAGCTACAATTCTTAACAAGTATGTCTATCTTTGTGAATTTTTTCAATATGTAAAGAAGGAATCTAACACGTCTGAAGTATGGTCTGCTCTGTCCCATCCTGTCCTAATTAACTTGCCCCTGAATCAAATGTGTTAATTAACTAGCAAACTTTTTCCTTTTTCCCTTTCTCATTTCCTTTTTCTAGCTCCAAAATTTCTCCAATAATCAAAATCAAAATAAAAACTAGCTTAGATTTTCAAATTTAAGATGTATATATTTGTCACGACTCCAAATATCGCGGTCGTAATGGCGTTTATCACGATTCTAGGTAAGTCAATCCAACAAGTAACCACAGTAAGTTCTTTTTATAAAACCATTTTCTAAAATTGATTAAGTCTCGAACTTTCATAAATAATATATAAACACCTAAATGTGCGGAAAATAGTACAAAATATACCAACACAGCCTAACAATCTGGTGTCACAAGTTAAGAGCCTCTAAATACAACCCAATCTGACTGACTAATAAGTCTAAAATGCAGAAAACTAAGATAGGAAGGAGGAAAGCAGGGTTGCGGACGCCGTGCAGCTACCTTGCAGTCTCCAGTAAGCTCTGAAAATGCTGGGGACCCTCACTATGCCGCTCGGGCACCTGGATCTGCACACAAGGTTCAGGGAGTAACGTGAGTACACCAACTCAGTAAGTAACTAGAGTAAATAAGGTCTGAGTGCAGTAATGAGCAGTTAAGAAAATCATATATAAGAGTATAAAATAGAATATCAAGTCAAACTCAATAGTTTAAAAGCCAGTTACTTCGTAAAACATCAGTTTCAATTGAAATACTTTGAAATCATTTACTTAGCAGTTTTTCAATAGAGGCTCATTGTAAAAGAATAATGAAATCAGCAAAAATGTCACAAAATGGGCCCCTTGGGCAAGATATAACTCATAAATATAGCCTCTCGGGCAAGCTTCTCAGTCACTCGTGACTCTGATCTCGTCACACAGTACTCACACTTAGCACTCTGGCTCAATAATATTTCATAATAGTAATAATCATAATAATCGTTGCGGCTATCCAGCCCGATCAATAGTTTATAGTTGACTATGCTCACTAGGGTGTACAGACTCCAAAGGGGCTTCTACAGCCCAAGCATCATATCGATGCGACATGCAACCCGGTCCAACATATATATCGTTGCGGCGTGCAGCCCGATCCAACATATATATCGCTGCAGCGTGCAGCCCGATCCATAATATATATATATATATATATATATATATATATATATATATATATATATATAATCCTCACCATTAGGTCCTCAACCTCTCTCAGTCATTAACCTCACAGCCACTCGGGGATAACAATGGAAATCAGGAAAACTCAGCCCAAACAGTTTTCGCATTTTAAGAAGTAGAGTGATAAAAATGCCCCTAAGGGTCTCAACAGGCGGCACAAGGCCCCAAACATGGCATACAACCCATAACATAGTATCAATCTCTAAAATACGTGATATCATAAGATTCCAAATCAAATACGCGGCTTAATGGTCGCTACAGGACGGACCAAGTCACAATCTCTACCGGTGAACGCCCACACACTCGTCACCTAGCATGTGTGTCACCTCATTTATCAAAACTATGCGAAATAACGGGGTGTCATACCCTCAGTTCCAGATTTACAATGGTTAGTTACCTCAAACCGAATGAAATACTAATCCACGACACCTATGCCTCTCGCTTCGGTCTCAGCTCTCGCCGAATCTACCCAAAATCAGAATCATAACATTAGAATATGCTAAGGGAACGAAGCCCATGCGAAAATAATCAAATTATACCAAAAATCCCGAAATTGATCCTACCCGACCCCCGGGCCCACGTATCAAAATTTGATAAAAGTCACATCAATGGAATCCTTATCCTCCCACGAGTCTATTCATACCAAAAGCATCAAAATCGGACCTCAAATGGCCCTTCAAATCACTAGATAAAGGTCTCCAACTTCCAAGCCCTAACTCCCCAATATTAGGCTTCAAATCCCTCAAATTTCATGTTTAATTAGGTAGAAATCACAATAGGATTGAGTATTAAGTCCATAATTCTTACCTCCAAGAAGTTCTCTTTGATTCCTCAAGAAGCTCCAAAACCGAGTAAAAAATTAGTGAACTTAGGCCAAAAATCGCGAAAATGGCCTTTTAAAAACATTCTGCCCAGCGATTTGAAATCCTTATTTGCAAACGTGGTCAAAGGCTCGCATTCATGAAGCACAAAATACCGATGACCAAAAATCCTCTTACGTGAACACGACAACCCCCCACGAACGCGAAACCTCAGCAACTCAAACCTTCGCGAATGCAACATCACCATCGCGAACGCGTTGAACGTAGACCCAGACCTTCGCGAACGTGGGACCTTCATCGCGAAAGTGAAGGCCAACACTCTTGTGTCACATCCTAACCCTTCGCGAACGCGAGGGTCCACTCGCGAACGCGAATCACAACTGTCTACAACATTAACAGCAGATTTTTTTGCAACCTTTTCAACTTGAAATGATCTGCTCAACCACCCGATACTCACCCAAGGCCCTCGGGACCTCAACCAAACATGCCAACATATCCCATAACCTTATTCAAACTTGTTCCAACCTGCAAAACGCTCAAAACAACATCAAAACACCAAATTTACATCGGATTCAAGCCTAAGAATTACAAAAACTTCCAATTCCGCTCTCGATCAAAAAGTCTTTCAAACTTCGTCTGAATGACCTGTTTGCACACATGTCATAAATGACACAGCGGACCTACTCCAACTTCTGGAATTCCATTCTGACCCCTATATCAAAATCGCACCTAGCAACCGAAAATACCAAAATTCCAATTTCGCCAATTCAAGTCTAAATCTACTCCGAACCTCCAAAACATATTCTGATCACGATCTTAAGTCCCAAATCACCTCCCGAAGCTATCTGAACCATCAAAATTCACATCCGAGCCCTTTTTCACATAAGTCAACATTCTATTGACTTTTCCAACTTAAGCTTACTCAAAAGAGACTAAGTGTCTCAAACCTTATCCAAAACCTCTTCGAACCCGAGCCAACCAACCCAATCACACATAATACAGCTGAACAAGAAAATAACAAGTAGAAATGGGGAAAATGGAGTGGTAACTCATGAAACGACCGGCCGGGTCGTTACATCCTCCCTCTCTTAAACAAACGTTCGTCCTCGAGTGAGTCAAGAAACATACCTGAAGCCTCAAATAGGTGAGGATATCTGCTCCCCATCTCCCGATCGGTCTCCCCAGTAGCCTCCTCTACGGTCCGATGTCTCTACTGTACTTTTACTGAAGCTATATCCTTTGATCTCAACTTTCAACCTAACACTCCAAAATAGCCACTAGCTCCACATCATAAGTCAAATCATCATCTAACTGAACCGTGTTGAAATCCAAAACATGCGGCAGATCGCCAATATACTTCTGGAGCATAAAAACATGAAATACCGGATGCCACTCGACAAGCTGGGTGGCAAAGGAAGCTCATAAGCCACCTCCCCAATCCTACGAAGCACCTCAAAAGGCCCAATGAACCGAGGACTCAATTTACCCTTCTTCCCAAATCTCATAACACCCTTCATGGGTAAAACCTTCAACAGAACCTTCTCACCAACCATGTAGGACACATTCCGAACCTTCTTGTTAGCATAACTCTTTTGTCTCTACTGCGTTGTACGAAGTATCTCCTGAATCACCTACACCTTGTCTAAAGCATCCTGCACCAAGTCTATACCCAATAGACTAGCCTCACCCGGCTCAAACCAACAGACCGGAGATCTACACCGCCTCTCATACAAAGCCTCATATGGAGCCATCTGAATACTCGACTGATAGTTGTTGTTTTAAACAAACTCTACGAGCGGTAGAAACTGATCCCATGACCCTCCAAAATCAATGACACAAGCGCGTAACATGTCCTATAATATTTGAATAGTGTGCTCGAACTACCTATCCGTATGAGGATGAAAAGCTGTGCTCAACTCAACCTGAGTACCCAACTCTCGCTGCACAGACCTCCAAAACTATGAAGTAACACTACTACAAAAAAATACCTTTATTGGCATTTATTTAGTGGCAATAATGCAATTGCCGCTAATAGATTCTTTAAGCTGAAATATTAGCGGCACATGGCCATTAGCCACTAAAAATATCCTTTTACCGATAATAAAAATAATTGCCACTAAAAGATACTAATTAAAATCAATTTTTATTATTTTATCTTTCCCTCCACACCCCAAAAAATAATAATCTTTCCCTCCAATTTTTTTGGACAACAATGAATTATTCCCTCCAATTAGAAAATAAGAGGAAAACATATTCCCTTCGTTGAGATGATACAGAATCGTGCCCAAAAACATCGAACAGGATTAACATCGAACAGAGTCACAACTCTGCAAACCTACTTCGACCAGATCTCGATCATCTTTTTCCCTTCGTTGAACGGATGCAGAATCATGCCAAATCCTACATCGAACAGGATTAATAAAGTCGTGACTCTGCTAGCCTACATCGATCAGGTCTCCATCAACTTTTTCTAGAGATAAATCCTCTTCTTCCCCAGGTATAACTTCTCTTCTTACCAAGAAAGTGCGATTTAAATTGAGTTGGCATTAGTGCTGCTCGATTATGCTCAATCTTCGTTGTCAGTATTCTCCCTTTAATCCGTCTCCAACTTCTCCTTTTGTGTAGGTTCAAGATTGTTGCAGAAATCTATCATCTCCTTCAATTTCTTGTCTTTTTCGCAAAAAAAATCTGCTTACCAGGTAAACATTTGTAATTTTTGATATCCAACTATTGCGTTTTGAGATTTGTGAAAGTATAGTTTTTCTGCATATGCTAAGTCGTTTGTGATAACCGACTGCTGTTAAATTGATGTGCGATTGATTGAGTTTATTCCTCCTCTATTCCTCTACTGTTTTATTAATTGATTCCTCTATATATTTTCTAAGGCTACTGTTATTCTTGCAACTATTTAGAAAATTTTTAAGTGTCGTCGATGCATGTTGATGTTTTCATTGAATCTACCACTAGTCGGGATATGAATCCACTAGTTGACATACATACTATTTTTTATTTTTGCTAATTGATGCGAGTTTTTCTTATTTTCATAAATCTGAAGCCTCTGTACGAAATAAGCATATGCTCAGCTTGACTGATTTGATCCTTTTGCTCTAACTATTTCTCCGATAGGTTATTGGTTTTACTAATCAAAATGTTTTTCAATTCATCTAACAATCTACACTTCAATTTTCGCTATGAGTGTGGCAAAGCAGTAAAGTTAAGAAAAATTATCGAAAGAATAAATAATTTGTGAAGTGAAGAAAGAACTTGGACCATGAGAAAAATTTGAACTATTAGCATTTTTCTGCTTTACTTAAGGATTGTAGTACAACAGTTCATCATCTTTTTTAAGGGATGATAACACATCATACTTCAAGAAAATAATGTATGCCTTTGAATGACCTCAGATTTCTAAAATTGCAAATTGTTGTATCATTGATGAAACTTGCAAATTATTTAGCTAGCTCATATCCATATACAGTGAGGGTTTGACAATTGTAATATCTTCAATTTTGAAATATATGACGTATGGTACTTATATAATTTATAAGTAATAATTCTATTCTTAAAAAGTTTACGAACAAATATATGAAAACCATAGAAGAAGTATAATTTATAAGTTTAATAATTCTATTCTTAAAAAGTTTATGAACCAATATATGGAAACCATAGAAGAAATTAGAGATAGTTTAACTATTTGATAGTTTTAATGGATTTCTGTTTGATAGTTTTAATTCTTAAAATGATATCTTTGAGATATGGAATTACCTACTAATAAGATGGTTATTTTATT
The DNA here is from genome assembly GCF_000393655.2 of Nicotiana sylvestris. NCBI lineage: Eukaryota > Viridiplantae > Streptophyta > Magnoliopsida > Solanales > Solanaceae > Nicotiana > Nicotiana sylvestris. The sequence continues at coordinate 139,612,293 of NC_091058.1, forward strand.
TGAACTATATTTTTTATTAATTTCCTTTTTTTACTAATGACTTTTTAGCTCTTGCAGTAAGTATAGAACAAAAAAGAATATCTTGAATGTCATGGACAATCCTAGAAATAAAAGATGGATGCATTGTGATAGAGTTAGTAACAAATATTTGGATGGAGTAGATGGAGAACAAATTGTATGTCCTTGTAAGGAGTGTGTGCTTATCCATCAAGTAAATCGGACTATAGCATATGATCATCTTGTGATTAATGGTATTATGCCATCATATGATACTTGGTTTTGTCATGGTGAGTCTCTAAAGGGATCAAATAATGCTCAAGCAAATAATCGCAATCAGTCAACTTTAAGGGGCGATGATATGACAGGAATGATACATGATGTCTTTGGAGGCTTTACATAGTTCATGGATACTGACGTTAGTGAAGGGGGGTGACATAGAGCATAACTTACAATAGAATGTTGCTCATCCATCTGGAAATCAACCGCATCCAGAGGTGGATAAGTTTGAACGGCTCATGAAGGAGGCAAATGAAGAAATATATCTAGGATGTAGGAAATTTAGCAAAATATACTTTTTGATGCATCTGTACCGTACAAAATGCATGTTCAAATGGTCAAATTAATCATTTAATGTTTTGCTTGGACTATTGAAGGATGCGCTGCCTGAAGGAGAAAAATTGTCTCCTTCTTTCTATGAGACCAAAAGATAGTTGAAGGCTTGGGCTTAAAGTATAAGAAAATTCATGCTTGTCCCAATGATTGCATGTTTTTTAGGAAAGAGTTTGCTAATAAGAATGTCAATAAATGCAATATTTGTGGAGCTTCAAGATGGAAAATGATAAAAATTCCAGCCAAGGTCTTAAGGTATTTTCCTTTAAAACCAATGCTACAAAGACTGTTTATGTCTTCGGAAACTTCTAAAGCAATGCGTTGGCATCATGAAGAGCGCAACAAAGATGGAGTTCTACGACATCCTACAGATTCCGAAGATTGGAAAAATTTGATAGTAAATATCCCAAATTTGCTGGAGACCCTCGCAATGTGCGCCTAGGATTAGCTTCTGATGGGTTTAATCCATTTAGCATAATGCGAACTGTTCATAGTACATGGCCAGTGCCATATAATCTTCCTCCATGGATGTGCATGAAACAAGAGTTCTTCATTCTGTCCTTACTTATTCCTGGACCCAAAGCGCCTGGCAATAATATCGATGTATTTTTGCAACCTCTAATAGAAGAGTTAAATGAATTATAGGATGTTGGGGTAACATACGATGCCTCTACTAAGGAGATATTTCAAATGCGAGCAGCTCTCATGTGGACTATAAATGACTTTCCTGCATATGGTACTCTCTCTAGATGGTGCACTTATGGTCAGTTTGCATGCTCTTCTTGTAATATAAACACTCAATCTAGAAGGCTGAAACATGGCAGAAAGTTTTGTTACATGGGGCATCGACGCTTCTTAAAGTCGGGACACAAATATCGGAATGATGCGAAATCATTTGATGGGACTAAAGAAACAAGACCTGCACCTTGTCCAGTATCTGGGTCAGTAGTTTTGAATCAAGTTAAAGCAATAAAATTTACTCTCGGCCAGTCAAGTGAAGGGGTAAGTGGGGTGATGAAAAAACACATGGAAAAAGAGAAGTATTTTTTTCGATCTTCCTTATTGAAAATTTAACTTGGTGCGCCATAATCTTGATGTGATGCACAAAGAAAAGAATGTGTACGATAACTTAATTTATTCACTATTGAATCTTGGTAAAAAGTCTAAAGACAACTTAGAAGCTCGATTGAACTTGAAGGAGATGAAAATAAGACCAAGCTTATGGCCTCAATATCGAGCTAGTGGGAGAGCATATCTTCCTACTACTTTTTTCACAATGTCTCAGTAGGAAAAGGAGTTATTTTATAAAGCACTACAAAATGCCAAGTTTCCAGATGGCTATGCGTCTAATATTTCAGGTTGCGTTCGCAAACGAAAGTTATCTGGGCTAAAAACTCACAATTGTCATGTTATAATGCAAGATTTTCTTCCTCTTGCCTTGCGGAGATCAGCAGATAAAAGAGTAAGTTCAATTTTAATTGAACTATGCACATTCTTTCGTGTTTTGTGTAGCAAAGAGCTAAAACTAGAAGAGTTACACCTACTTGAAGAAAAAATCCAGAAACATTGTCTACTATGGAGAAACTCTTCCTCCCGGGATTCTTTACTGTTATGATACACTTGGTTATTCACTTGGCAACTGAGGCTAAACATGCGGGACCAGTACATTATCGCTGGATGTATCCAATTGAGAGGTATGTAGAATATCACTAAATCTTTGTTATATGTCTTTAGTTGTTAATACTCTAATATCAAACTAATAACATTACTTTGTTCCATAGGTATTTGGGTACTTTAAAATCATATGTTCATAATCGTGCATGTCCAGAAGGTTCAATAGCAGAATCATACATAGCAAATGAGTGTATGGCATTCTGCTCACGATATTTAGAGGGTGGAGATTCAAGGTCTTATTGTTCAAGAAAATGGAGTGATGAAATTGAGCATGAGACTAATAAAGAAGAATCTCTTTTTCCTACTGTTGGGGAGTCGTACGGTGGAGTATATGTATTTGAGTTGGATGACAAAACATGGTTGCAAGCACATCGACATGTGCTTTTCAATTGTGAATCAGAAGTGGTTGATAATTATAAAAAGTAAGTGTTATATATATATATATATATATATATTACTTATTTGATAACAAAATTGATATATGCGAGTTACATGTATAGGGAACATATTAATAAAATCAAAAGAGCACATCGTAAGTGTCGTTTGACACAACATCAACTTGATCGTGTGCATTTCGATACAGACCAAGGGATAGGCCATTCTCCTTGATATTAGTTGCTTGATCTCCTCCACTTCTCTTGCTACAGACCAAGGGATAGGCCATTCTCCTTCCATTGCATTCTTCAATATCATTGAATCTGTATGCAGGTCTATAAGAACATAGTCATGTATTTCCATCATTTTTTTGAATCAAAGCAGCCTTATTTTCTTTTCTGATTCTATTCAAATGTCCAGTGGTAGCAACTTGAGTTGTATTTATAGAGTTTATGGTTTGGAACTTATCAAGGCATCGAGCAAATTCCTGTCCTCCAAAGTGATAGCTGGTGACGTTATGTCCTGCTGTTGTTGCTTACCAGTTGTAAGTGTACCTACAGCTCCTGCTGTGATTGCATTTTGCTGTTGTTGTCCGGAATTGTTAGGTGTTGTTGCTCGTAGACCATCAGCATTAGTACCAGCGGTAGTAAGTTGTTGCTACTGCACATAGTGGCTTGAAACATCACCTTGAGTAATCTGATTATTGGGAGTTCCTGCTGTTTGAAATTTGCTTCCAGCTTCTACATTTTTTATTGCAGCAACTAAAGTGTTCTCAAGTTGTTGCTGCCCATCTTGCTTTGTTACTGTCACTGTCTTTGATCGAGCTTCAATTTTGTTTATTCCATCAAGTTGTTGCCTCGATAAAGGAATGAAATCTGGTGCCTTAGCATTAAGCTTACTGCTTGAACCTACTTTTGATGAACTGCTAATTCTAGGCAGTGTAGGCGAGCCAACTAATAACCTCTCTTCCTCTTCACTTTCTTGATCATCTTCCTCAATTGAATCTCCTGCAAACTCACCAGCCCAGTCTTCTTCACCCTCATATTCATATTGCTGAGACCAAAGCTTGGATTTAATTACCATCTCCCTAAATTTTCCTTGATTATTTTTTTGTTGTTTCCGATGGATAGAACCAATTGCTCACCACTATGTTCTCCACAAGACTCCAATGACTGTGTTGGAACTTCAAAAACATAGGTGTTTAATGTAACCATAGGTTGTTTCACCATATTACTATCCAACATCATTGCATTTTGAGCATCCTTAATAATTTGTTCGATGTGAGGAGTAGAAAAATGCAGTGTTAGAACATTAGAGTTGTGAGCATGTTTGCCCGTAAGATCCTCCACCAGATTTTTCTTTGAAACATTTGGTCGAGCATGGTTGTCCCTCACTAAATTGCCATTGGCGAGAGGTTCTTTGGCACTGTTGTTGCATGGCACTAACTCCTTGGATATCCCATTACCATTTAAACCAGTTGCATCACCTCCAGCATCTCCATCAGTTACCATTTAAACCTTTCCTTGTCATTATACTGTTATTTAACATATTTAACCATATAAGTTTTTGCCATTTGATGACCTTTGAATCTTCTATTCTAGGTAATTTGGAGCCAAGAAAGGTTCGTGGGCCTACTTTACTAAAAGATATTTGGAAACTTCCTCCGGGGAAGGTAGTTGATGTGCCGTTTAATAATCGTAACCAAGCTATTGGGGAAAAAGGTTTAAAGCTTGCTAGCTTTCTAGGAATCATTGCGAGAACTCCATAACTAACACATTTACATGTAGATGATTGGAGAAATTTTGACAAGGAGGAAAAGAAGAAATTGGTGGATTTTGTGAGGGTATGGAGTTAATATTATTATTATTATTATTATTATTATTTTATTTATTTATTATTATTATTATTATTATTATTATTATTATATGAATGGATTCAATATTTTATACATGATATTTTTTCTAAATATTGGCTTTATTTTTTTTTTTTAAAGAAGTTCTCTATCCCAAGACGAGGAGAAGCTTATGTCCTAAAGTCACTAGAAAAGTAATGGAAAGATTACAAGTGTGTATTAAAAGGTGAGTATTTGCGAAAATATAAGACTAAAGACCTTTTGCTGAAAAACAGACCAAGTCGCATACTGAGGGATCTATGGAGTGGTCTTGTCTCTTATTGGCTTTCAGATAAAGCTAAGGTATTAACAAATCTTTAAAACACCTCTAGTTTATTATTTTAAATGTTTTAGGTTTAGTTATGCTCAATTTGTATGTATAATTTATAAGATATCATTTTAATATTTCAACGACAGAGGCGTTCCCAAGCAAATAGAAATAATAGGGCCAATCAAAAGATGCCTCACACAGGAGGATCCAAAAGTATTGCTACCTTGATGGATGAGCAGGTAAACTTGTTCAAATTACTAACTATAATGTTTTAATTTTTTTTTCACGCATATCTTACATCAATTTTATTGTATTAGGCTGTAAATGGGATAGAGCCTACACGAGCACAAGTTTTCACATTAACTCATACAAAACGTAGGGATGGTAAACCACTGGATGATGATTCTATCAAAGCAATGGTAAGATTTCTTTTTTTTTTCTTTTTTTTTCTTAATTGGGAAATAGTTAGAAAAAAATATAAAAGCGAATAAATGAATTCCAAATTGGATTTATGTATTTTATGGCCAAGAAATGATAAATGAAAGGACGAACAATAATGAAAGCTCTACTGACCACCCTCCTTGCGCTGTTGCTTGGGAAGGCGATATATATTCTTAGGTGTTCGAAAATGACAAAAGTGGATATGTTCGTGGTTTAGGACTTGGTCCAACTTCTTCTGTTTTATGGGGTAGTAGATCTTCCTTAGAAAATATTGTTGGAGAAGATTCGTCTAATGAAGTTGTCCAAAGTTTATCACAAGAGATAACCGAGTTAAAAGATAAACACAATGAAGAAATGAATCTGATGAAACAAAATCAGGAGAAGATGTAATCTGAATTAGTCGAAATGCGACAATTGATGTGCAAATATGCTTTCAATGAATCTATGCCTCGAAATATCAATGGCAACTCAATTGAATAGGTAACTCGAAATATTAATGAAGTTTTAATCCTAAAAAAGTATTGTTATCTGATGTGTTAATATTTATCAGGTCTTAGCTGCAAATAGTGGCCATGAACGAGTACCAAAAATATCAAGGATACCTAATGTTGCTGAAAATACTTCAATGTCTTATGGTACTACTCATCTTTATCCTTCGGCAAGCTACTATTTGAGTTTTCTATTGTTTGATCAAACTTCTGCAGTTTTCTTCCTTCTTCAAACCTTATTCATCTTCACCTTTCTTCTTGACTCTAATATTCTTCTTCATCTCTGATTAAGTCATCCCTTGCGCTAGTTAGCTGAATCCGTGCGTGCCAGCTGAAGTAGTAATAGTTAGCCTATTTGAAAGTTACTATAGTGTTGCATTCATTCTAGTTGAAAGAGTAGAGTTATAGGATTCTAGCTGAATTATACTTAATCTGATATCATTAGTTGTCTGGCTTGATCGAAATAGTGTCTATATAGTGTGCTGAAAATATAGAGTTTAATGGTTTGGAACTTACCAAGGCATCGAGCAACTTTCTGTCCTCCAAAGTGATAGTTGGTGATGTTATGTCCTGCTACTGCTGCTCACCTGTTGTAAGTGTACCTATAGCTCCTGCTGTGATTGTATTCTGCTGCTGGTGTCCGGAATTGTTAGGTGTTATTGCTCGTTGACCATCAACATTAGTACCAGCTATAGTAAGTTGTTGCTGCTGCACATAGTGGCTTGAAACATCACCTTGAGTAATCTGATTATTGGTAGTTGTTGTTGTTTGAAATTTGCTTCCAGCTTCTGCATTTTTTATTGCAGCAACTGAAGAGTTCTCAAGTTGTTGCTGCCCATCTTCCTTTGTTATTGTCACTGTCTTTGATCGAGCTTCATTTTTGTTTATTCCATCAAGCTGCTGCCTCGATAAAGGAATGAAATCTGGTGCCTTAGCATTAAGCTTACTGCTTGAACCTACTTTTGACGAGCTGCTAATTCTAGGTAGTGTAGGTGAACCAACTGATAACCTCTCTTCCTCTTCACTTTCTTGATCATCTTCCTCAATTGAATCTCCTGCAAACTCACCAGCCCAGTTTTCTTCACCGCCATCTTCACATTGCTGAGACCAAAGCTTGGATTTAAGTACCATCTCCCTAAAATTTTCCTTGATTATTTCTTTGTTGTTTCCTGTGGACAGAACAAATTGCTCACCACCATGTTCTCCACAAGACTCCAATGACTGTGTTGGAACTTCAAAAACAGAGGTGTTTAATATAACCATAGGTTGTTTCACCATATTATTATTCAACATCATAGCATTTTGAATATCCTTAATAATTTGTTCGACATGAGGAGTAGAAAAATGCAGTGTTGGAACATTAGAGTTGTGAGCATATTTGCCCGTAAGCTCCTCCACCAGAATTTTCTTTGAAACATTTGATTGAGCATGGTTGTCCCTTGCTAAATTGCCACTGGCCAGAGGTTCTTTGGCACTGTTGTTGCATGGTACTAAATCCTTGGATATCCCATTACCATTTAAACCAATTGCATCACCTCCAGCATCTCCATTAGTTACCATTTAAACCTTTCCTTGTCATTATACTGTCATACCTGAAGTAGTTACGAAATGTATAGCTAAATTTCTAAGCTATAGAGCACTAGATTCATGCAGTAAGATTTGCTTTAGCAGAAAATCTATTGCAATTGAAAATTTTGGGTGAAGAATGCTCAAAAGGCTGATTTGATATGTTTGCTTGTATGATATGCATTTACAGATATACTAAAATACTTCATAGATGACACTATACATACTTTTGGGACATTAATGAAGCATATTCTTGCAATTTTGCTTGTGTCCCTTTCTGGTTATGGACTTTTAGTTTCATAACCTCGCAAACTATTATCAGTTTTGTCGTTTGGCAACATTTACTTCCTATTGACATAGTTATTTTATAATTTCAGATAGAACTGTCAAAACGGGCTAGCCCAACCCAAGCCTTGTGGGCTTTTAAATATGGTGAGCTAGGGCGGGCTAACCCTCCATCTATATGGGCCTTAAAATAGTCAGCCCAGCCCTAAGAGGGTCGCGGGCTAGGGCGGGCCGGCCCTTCAATTTTTATAGGAAAAAATATTTCTTCAAATATTTAGATATTTTTTCGTGACATAATCTCTTAATCATATGAACGACTTTTGTTTATGTATAGTGTACAAGAATCTTTATATTTGACAAGGAAACTTGTAATTTAAATGCAAATTCTCTTAATCTCTAGCTCTACTTTTTTTAATGTTACATGAATATTTTTTAGTACTTTTCTTTCACATTCCTTGGGTTCACGAATTGCTTCATAAGTTTATATGTTAAGGTTTTATAATTTAGATTTAACATTATATGTTGATTTCATCATTATAGTCCATAAATTTTTTAAAATTTATGAAATTTGTTAGTGTTGTCAATTTTCTTTGGGTATTAAAACTTGACCTTTTATTATACTAAAGAGCAACTTAATAATTAGTAACATATTAAAGTAACCAAACTGATCATGGGCCACTTAAAGTAATATTTTCTTTTGAAAAAAAATATTACTCGCCACTTAAAACTTTCTTAGTTCATTAAGCAAAAGAGAAACTAATCTTGTCATACTACATGCATATCAAAAATATAAATTCTAGTTGAAATGGAAGGATAAATGAGCAATCTAAGGTTGGAAAATGGGGATTATAGTTAATATTTTTTTAGTTTTTACTTTTTTGAAATATTTAAATTTGAATTTAATTAATTTTTGGCCCACAGGCCGGCCCAAGACCAGCCTCGGTCAAGCCTCAAGGGCCAACGGGCTGACTTGGGTCGGGCTTATAAGCCTCACTTTTAAATGGGCTAAAAAAATCCCAACCCAGCCCTATCCAAGTAATAGGCTGGGTTGGGCTGGCTTCATGGGCCAAGCCTATTTTGATGGCTCTAATTTCAGGTTATACAGCCTGATGTTCGATAATTTAGCGAGTGAAAGATTTCAATATGACGAAGAGTTTCAGAGATTATTTGAAGATTGTTATTCGTTATGATTAGTTATATAATGACATTAGCTATTTACTTCAAACAATATGAGTTATTTTTTAAGGTTTTATGATATTAATATTTTGGATTAGTACTTCCTTTTGTTTGTTAAGATTTAACGAGATATACTATAGTTTTATGAATTAATATCAATACGTTTTGTTAATTGCATTATTTTTTGGTCGAATGTAGTAGCTATTATTAATGGTGGCTAAACTTACCGTTATAGTTTGTGAATTTTAGTGCCAGTTTAATAGGATTAAGACGTTTATACAGGGATATTGTAACCATTATATTGCTATTAAAGATGATTTTTAGCGGCAATTTAATTGACTTTACTAGCCATTAAAATGGACGCTAAAGGGGCATACTAATACGTTTTTAGAAGAGATATTGTTTCCACTTTAATTGCCACAAAACAACTACCGCTAAAGGTATAGACTTTTAGCGACAAATATTTTGAATTTAGAGGCTATAAAAATGGACGTTAAAGGAGCATTATTAGTCATTTTTAGAATGGATTTAGCAGCCATAATAATTGCCACAAACAATTGTCGTTAAAACAGATGAGTTTTAGCGCCAATAAGTCATACCTTTTACCAGCTTTTGGCAAAAATACCACTAAAGGCTTTACCGACCCCGGCATCACCGGCTAAAGATCAATTGTCAGTAAATGATATAGCGGCTATTGTTATTGCCGCCAATGCTGTTTTTTATTGGCACTAAAGGTCCTTTTTGTAGTAGTGTAAACATAGTGCCCCTATCTGAAATGATGGAAACTGGGACACCATGTAGACGAACAATCTCCCGGATATAGATCTCTGCCAACCACTCTGAAGAATAGGTAGTACACACAAGAATGAAGTGCGCGGACTTGGTCAGCTTATCCACAATCACCCAAATAGCATCGAACTTCTTCAAAGTCCGTGGAAGCCCAACTACAAAGTCCAAGGTTATTCGCTCCCACTTCCACTATGGAATATCCACCTGCTGAAATAAGCCACCCAGTCTTTGATGCTCATATTTCACCTGCTGCCAATTGAGACACCGAGCTACAAATCCCACAATGTCCTTCTTCATTCTCCTCCACCAATAATGTTGTCTCAGATCCTGATACATTTTTGCAGCACTCGGATGAATGGAATACCGCGAACTATGGGCCTCCTGTAGAATCAACTCCCGAAGCCCATCTACATTGGGCACACATATCCGGCCATGCATCCTTAATAATCAATCATCACCAATAATCACATCTCTGGCATTATCGTGCTGAATTCTATCCTTTAGGACAAGCAAGTGAGGATCATCATACTGGCGCTCTATGATGCGATCAAATAAGGAAGACCGAGAAATTAACAAGCCAATACCCGAATAGGCTCCGAAATATCCAACCTCACAAATCGATTGGCCAAGGCCTGAACATCAACTGCAAGAGGTCTCTCCCCAACTGGAATACACGCCAGACTACCCATACTCACCGCCTTCATACTCAAGGCATCAGCCACCACAATGGCCTTCCCTGGATGGTACAAGATAGTGATATCATAGTCCTTTAGCAGCTCCAACCATCTCCGCTACCTCAAATTGAGATCCTTCTGTTTAAACAAGTGCTGGAGGCTACAATGATCAGTAAACACCTTACAAGACACACCATACAAATAATTCCTCCAAATCTTCAACGCGTGAACAATGGCGGCCAACTCCAAATCATGAACAAGGTAGTTCTTCTCATAGAGCTTTAACTGACGAGAAGCATAAGCAATAACTCTACCCTCCTGCATTAACACACACCCAATACCAACCCTCAAAGTATCACAATACACGGTATATGAACCTAAAGTTGATGGCAAAACTAATACTGGAGTTGTGGTCAAGGCAGTCTTGAGCTTCTGAAAGCTCTCCTCACACTCATCCGACCACCTGAATGGAGCACCCTTTTGAGTTAACTTGGTCAAAGGTGACACGATAGATGAAAATCCCTGAACAAACCGGCAGTAATAACCCACCAAACCAAGAAAACTGCAAATCTCTATGGCTGAGGATGGCCTGGGTCATCTCTGAACCGCCTTTTTCTTCTTCGGATCAATCTGAATACCCTCGCTGGACACCACGTGCCCCAAGAATGCCACTGAACTGAGCCAAAACTCACACTTGGAGAACTTTGCATAAAGCTTCTCCCCCCTCAATATCTGCAACACAACTCTCAAATGCTCTGCATGCTCCTCCTGACTACGCGAGTATACCAGAATATCATCAATAAAAACGATGACTAACGAGTCGAGATAAGGCCGAAACACACTGTTCATCAAATGCATGAATGCTGCTGGGGCATTGGTCAGCCCAAAAGACATCACCAGGAACTCATAATGACTATATTGGGTCCTGAAAGTTGTCTTAAGAATATTCGAGTCCCTGATCTTCAACTGGTGATAACCTGAACGGAGATCAATCTTGGAGAACACTCTCGCTCCGTGAAGTTGGTTAAACAAATCATCGATACGAGGTAAAGGATACTTGTTCTTAATTGTTACTTTGTTCAACTGCATGTAATCAATGCACATCCTCATCGTGCCATCCTTCTTCTTCACAAATAGAACAGGCGCACCCCAAGGCGACACACTAGGCCGAATAAATCCCTTATCAAGGAGTTCCTGAAGCTGCTCAATAACTCCTTCAACTCTGCTGGTGCCATACAATACGGTGGAATAGAAATGGGCTGAGTGCCCGGCACCAGATTAATACCAAAATTAATATCCCTGTCCGGTGGTATACCCGATAGGTCTGCAGGAAATACATCGGGAAAATCCCTCACAATAGGAACAGAATCAATACTAGTAGTCTCTGCACTGACATCCGTCATAAAAGCTAAGTTTGAAAGACAACCCTTCCCAACCATCTGTTGGGCCTTCAGAAATGAAATCACCATACTAGGGACAAAATTAGTAGAACCTCGCCACTCAATCCGTGGCACACCCAGCATAGCCAATGTCACTATCTTAGCATGACAACCCAATATAGCACGATACAGAGATAGTCAATCCATGCCCAATATCACATTAAAGTCCACCATACAGAGCAATAATAGGTCCACTCAGGTCTCCAGACCCCCAATAGTCACTACACACGACCGATATATGTGGTCCATAACTATAGTATCGCCTACTGGAGTAGATACATGAATAGACGAAGTAAGAGACTTATGGGATATATCCAAATAACGGGAAAAGTATGATGACACATATGAAAAAATGGAACCAGGATCAAATAATACAGAGACATCTCTATGACAGACTGAGACAATACCTGTAACCACAGCATCCTAAGCAACAGCATCTAGTCTAGCTGGGAGTGCATAGAAATGAGCCTGACCACCACCTAATCGACCTCCCCCTCTGGGGCGATCCCTAACTGACTGACCCCCACCCCTAGCTGCCTTAGCGGGTGGTGAAGTAACTAGAGCTGAAGTCAAGGGCTAATCCCTCTGCTGAGACGGACCCTCAAGAAGATGAGGACACTGCCTCCTCATATGCCCCAAACTCTCCACACTCATAACAACTCCCCGGTGTTAGAGACGGTGATTGAAGGGAACCCCTAGCACCAGGATGACTAGCAGATGCACCTGGCATAGAAGAGCCTTGAATCGATGGAGCACAGGACGAACTCTGAGCTGAGAAAGCATTGAGTGAGGAATGGCCCTGATGAGAATTGTGAGAACCATGACCCGATGATGGCCCACAATAACTTGGGCGAGCTGACTAAGCTTTCCTGAATGGACGGCCTCTGCCGTGCTGAAACTGACCTCTCGAAGGAGCACTACCAAACTTCCAGATCCTCGAGGCCTCTTGGCCTCCCTTTCCTCCCGCTCCTAGTGACGAACTGACTCAATCTTGCGGGCAATGTCAACAACCTCCTCAAAAGTAGCATCTAACACCCTCTCCCAAGTCATGAGAATCCAAAGCTAATATGTGAGGCCGTCAACGAACCTCCTGATCCTCTCTCGATCTGTGGGAACCAACCAGACTACATGATGAGCTAACTCAGAGAACCGCATCTCATATTGTGTCACAGTCATGTCTCCCTGATGCAACTACTCGAACTATCTACGCAGCTCCTCTCTGTAAGACTGTGGCACATACTTCTCTAGAAAGAGAATGGAGAACTGCTGCCAGGTAAGGGGCACTGCACCAATATGCCTACACCTCTCATAAGCCTCCCACCAAGTAAAGGCAGCTCCAAAAAACTGAAAAAGTAGTAAATGCTACACCACTGATCTCCAGAATACCCATTGTACGAAGAATCCTCTGACACTTGTCCAACAAACCTGGGGCATCCTCACCCTCAGTACCACTGAAAGTCGGAGGCTGAAGTCTACCAAATCTCTCCAATCGACACTACTCATCGTCAGGCATAATTGGTACCACATACTCTTGAGCTTGTGCAACCGTCTGGGCTAGAGGTGCCCCCGGTGTCTGAAGTCCCTACACAACCTGTCCAGGTATGCGAGCAACGGGGGTATGAGTACCTCCCCTGGCCTGAGAAGTAGCTGCGGCGGTAGTTGTCATTCCCCCTTTTTTCCCTCCCTTTTTTACGGGGAAGAAAGGTGTGGGTTTCGATATTTATGGGGGTAATAACTCATTTCCTATTGGGAATTGGGTATTTTGAAGAGTCGTCACCTAACGGATTATGGTGCGTTAGGGCACCTAGAGCGATTAACTCTTGGATTGGATAGCATTACCAGAGATTTAGGGTAAGGGCTCGAAATAACCTTGAGGGGAAGGTGTTAGGCACCCTAATCGGTCCACAACTGTGGGTCCTGGCCGAACTTATACTTATGAATTAGTCCTTTAATGAATAAGTACTTAAACAAATAATTACAAATAAAGCATGTTGGACATTGTGTGACTCAGACAATAAGACAAAGAATTTGAACAAGTTATAAAGAAAAGTAAAGTTTTAGGCAAAGGGATTTAGGGAAGGAGGGGTCCTAGGTTGGTTAGCCTACAGGATCACCCCACGCAATGCCCGGTAAACTCTCCTCAATGAGGGGCTACACATGACATTAGCGTGTAGTCATCATATCCATATCTACCCATTCCCACCCCTTAGTGTTTATTAAAGCGAGTGTTGTTTAACGATTTCTATGTGTGTTGTTACACGTCCCTTCTTAATGGTCCTGGAGGAAATTGGGACCTCTACCTGTAGGAAGTTCTAGATAGACCCCTAAGGTTTAAAGGGAGAAAATACTAGGCGACAGGCAACAAATAGGACCTTAGCAAATAAAGCAAGAAAGAGCAAATAAGAGGCTTAGTTTTACCTCCACAGATAAGGCATGTAACAGCACGACTCAAACACAAATAAGGGCAATATTGTTAAACAGTATCCTAAGACACGATGTCTAGGTAAATATCAGAATGCATAATATATGCATTTTTATTTTATAAACTCAGAAGCAGGGGCCCTAATAAGTTTGCCTACTGATTTTAAAGCCTGTTAATCATTAATCAGTAAACACAAAGAGGCATTTTCTAGTTTATAAGGGTTGATTGCCTAAGGCTTGCCTAGGCATTGGATAGTGCACAGTTATTACCAGAACCAATAGAAGTTCAGAAGTCGATTTTGCCTAAGAGCATGATGCTCTAGGTGTTACAAAATACAGGGATTATTACTAGTTTTATTTAAAATAGGATAATAAAAAATGTGAGACTGTTTTTACCTCCTTCATAATCAGTAGTTTACATTAGGTGTGACTGGGCAAGTACAAACGAGATCCTAAACATTGTATCTAATATGCACATATAAGGTTCAAAATATTTTATATGCAGAATTCCTAAAGCAGGATTTCTAAATGCACAGCAGGTTATAACATGATTTCAAGATATGCATAAGTAACACTTTATTTTAATGTTGTCATTTATCCTAGAAACAGGATTTCTAAGTGATAATAAGGATGTCAAAACGAGATGCTAAAAATAGTATACATGAAACCTAGGAGCATGGTGTCACACCTCCTTTTTCCGCCCCCGCGAAGGGTTGAAGGAGTTTTTTCCAATTAAAGGACAATCGAACAGGGTTTGTTATTTATTTCAGAGTCGCCAATTAGGATATTTAGGGTGTCCCAAGTCACCGGTTTTAATCCCGAATCGAGGAAAAGAATGACTCTAAATTACAGTCTGCGCACCAGATATCCGGATAAGGAATTCTGTTAACCCAGGAGAAGGTGTTAGGCATTCCCGAGTTCCGTGGTTCTAGCACGGTCGCTCAACTGTTATATCCGGCTTATTTATCTGATTTTAACAATTATGTACTTAGTGCAAATTATGATTATTTTACCGCTTCTATTATTATTGTTGTTATTTTTACAAAAGAATTGCAACATCGTGAAAACGTATCTCGAACCTCGTCACAATCAATGTACCCAAGGCAATCGACACGTCTCGACTCCATTGAGATTTGGACTTGGGTTACATAAATGCACACCCCTATTCAAGGAAATAATCTTATTAAAGACGCGCCCTAGCGACTAACGTAGTGTTATTTTGGGTGAGGCCATGAAATTTTGCTAAACGGCTCGTCCCAGAATCTAAGCAACTTCACAAACACGTATAGAGGGCCCCGCAACTTGTGTATTTTTGTTTGGTGAGGCTCGTCTCATTTTTTGTTTGTGTTTTAAAGAATTGCAATGTCATGGAAATGCATTTTGAACCACGTCACAATCAATGTACTCGTGATTGGTAGACGTATTTCGACTTCGTTGGGATTTGGAATTGGGTTACATAAATGCACACCCGTATTTAAGAAGGTAAGATTAATTAAGGCGCGTCCTAAAGAGACTAACGTATTGTTATTTTAGGAAGAGGCCGTAAAAATTCACTAAACGGCCAACTCCGAAGTCTAACCAATTATTGTATATGTTTATTGAGGGCCCTGTAATCTTTGCGTTTTATTCGGCGAGGCTCATCTCGTTTATTTTTAAAAGGACCATCCTAAAGTGGCTACATTCTTCTATTTTTGTCCGTCTCTAAAAATGAAAGAATCCTAATCAATTACTGGCTTAAAACTAAACCTAAGGAAAACCGCATTCGAATCTATTTCAAAAGAATGAAACCGAAACTACGCACTGTATGCCAAATAATGAACCAATGGTACGATATCGAACATGAATTAGGAAATGACCGAACTTCAACTTCTTTATCCTACAGAAGCTCCTATACCCATAGTTACAAATATCTTGAAAACTAATTCGAGTTTCAAATCCCTTACTATTACTCAATTTGTTAAACTGCCGATTTACGAGCTTGAATTGAATATTAACATGGCTATAATGAGAATTGAAAAGTCAAGATCTAGTGACACTAGCCTAAAATGAACTGCCTATAATTATCCTTACTAATTGTATCTACTTAACAATAATTCCTGCCTTTCAAACCACAACTTTACTCTAAACTCTCTGAATTTGAGAACTCGAACTTTTATACTAATTCCGGTATCTAAAATTTGCTATGTTGAGAAAAAGTATCATCTTACTTCGATAACTTACATTCTTCCTATTCACATATTGAAAGTGTTTTTGATAATACTGGAATCAACTTAACCAACGACCATCAATTCAAATCAGTCTCAACTAATACTCAACGGCCAAAATATTTATACATTTATACTTAACAGTTCCTCATTTCATCACAGTCCATCACATATTACAGGTTCACTTGGTCCAAATTACACAAATTATAGCAGATCCAAATTATTCAAATCTCTATATTACCATAACCTATCTAACAACACATAAACATTCAAAATGATTAGGAAATAAAACGGCATAGAAACCAATGCCATAACAGTAGTGCTTGCACTTCATTCTTTCTTCCAAATAGGCTTTAATCAACTTGACATTTATACATCATTCAATGTTGAGATCAATACCTGATATTTGGAAAACAAAGAAGTAGAGGAAAATCAGTCAAAGCAGCAGCAGTGTAAGCAGCAACACAGCAAATTCAACAACACAACAACAACCAGTAATAGACACCCCGTGGCAGATTTAAAGAAAACCAAGCAGAAAACCGAGCAGTAACCCAATGGAACAGTGCTCAACCAATAGAAAACTAGGAAAATACCAAGCTGAAATTCAACAGTACCAAAAGAACACAGACAAATGCAAGAAACAGATAGTTTTCTGATTTGTCAAACACTCAAAGAAAAAGACAAGCTCAAGCTCTTTGATGTAAAGCTTAGCCTTATGAGGATCAACCAGCCTCAACACTCTTGTTTTTCTCTGGCTTATGAGGATCAAAAAACCACACCTCTTTTGTTCTAAATGAGCCTATTTATAGGCAAAAATAGGTAAGTACCGGGCTGCCTTGATACCTTTCGACCTTCTCTCTGCCCATACCCCTTAAACATACTAAAACTAATCAGAAAAATGCCCATGATATTTCTGACAGCCCCCCCCCCCCATACCGCATGCTTTTCTCTTTTTAATCAAAGTTATGGGTATTTTAACCTATTTTAATCAACCTCCTCATGCCATTAAGTCTTATTCCCCACTATTCTTAAATAATGTATCAGTTTAATGGTATTTTAATACCCTATTGACAGCCATTCAAATTAAGCCATTTTCAGACTCCTTTAAATCCAAAAATACCCTCTTAAAAGTCTCTGAAATTGCTGCCTTACCCCCCTGTTTCAATCTGTATTAATCCCTTCAGCTATAACCAATTCAAACTTAGCCAACTAACAATTGGACCCTAACTATCCAACAAACTACAACCTATAACCAGTTCGCAACTGAATTCAGACAAATGTCTTAATCAGAATTAAACAAGGTGGATCAAATTATAACCATTCAAGACTGTAAAATTAATCGACGACATATATCGAATCGACTACGCGAATTACAACACATACAATCGAGAGCAAATAATTAAACTCGAACAAGTACAGAGGTGATTTCATATTGATAGACACGGGGATCCATTGACAAAACTTGAAAGATTACTAAAACCACCTTAAACAAACAACAACAAAAAAAACAGATATAAACAAACAAATAGGAAAGGAAAAATTACCTCAGAAGCTTAAGAACAAAAAATGACCCATGCGCAAACTGGACTCGACCTCTTTGAGGTCGAACGGACTTTAATTGAAGTGTCCTCAACTGAGAACACCTCAATTAAGGTCTATTAGACCCCCAACTCTTCCTTTAAACTGGACAAACCCCTATGGTTTTGAGTTCTAGGGTTCACACGGTCCGATTTTGGGTTTGAAGGTCTCTACCTAGATTCGAACCAAACCAAGCTTGGTTTGGTTACGAGTGAGGCCAGGGGAGTGACTGGTGTGAATTTGGGGTCGATTGGTGTAGATCAGTTTTTGGCTCGAACCTTCAAATGAAGATTCGAGACGTTCGGGGAAGATTCGAGGTAAGCTGAGTGTGGATTTGGAGAGAGAGGATCATGGTGGTTCAGGGGTGTTAGTTTCATGGCCAGCTACGTCGTTGCTGCCGGCTTTCAGGCAAAGGGGCGGGGTGGCGGCTACGGTTTTTTCATAGAAACCTGTCTCTGAGTGTGAGAGAGACGAAGGAGTGAGAGAGAGGGGGTTGGTTTGGGGGGCGTGGGGTGAGAGATTGTGGCTTTTATACGGGGAAGGGAATTGATCTTGGGTCGTTCGATCTGATGAGATCAATGGCCAAGATCAATACACTTAAAGGGAACGGTGTCGTTTGGTTTTAGTTGGGGGTCGGTTCGAACCGGGCAACGGGTCGGGTACAGGGAACGGGTATGAAAGATGTGATCTTGGCCGTTGATCCATTTGAGATCAACGGCCCCCCTCAACTGTGCCAGAAACGGTGCCATTCGGGCACCTCTGAGGAGACGGACCGGTTTAATACATTGGGTCAGCTCGTTTGGGCCTATTTTCATTTTAGTTTTTTGGCCAAAACCGAGTGTTCTTTATTATTTTCAACTCTTTTTCTTTTTCTACTTTTAATTAACTATCAATAAAATTCTAAAAATAATTTTTAAAACCAAAATTAGCCTACAAAAATGTTAATTAAACCTTAACAACAATTAACACACAAGGTCGAACATTTAAAAAAAATTACACAACGGCACACATAAATGACAAAATGCAACAAAATACATATTTTTTGTGATTTTCCTTCTTTTAAAATAAAATATGGTTTAATTAATTCCAAAATGTACAATTAAATCTTGAGTGTGCATGCAACATGTATTTTTTGTATTTTTTTAATTAATCACAACAAGGGTAAATATTTACGGACAAAATAATTACCAAAATGTCATGCAAATTCTCAAAATTGTACACAGATGAAATTTGTTTTATTTTTGATTTCTTTTGGAGTAGTTTTCGTGAATCAAAAATTACGTGCTCACAGCTGCCCCTCTTTGTCTGAAAACATAAAGAGTTTTCGTGCAAAGATAAAGTGAGCGGATACGAGCGATTTTTGCCCGTTGGAATACTCCGTGTGAAGCATTTTTGAAAAGATTTAACCGGACCTTTGCTTCAAAGGTTTCCTACATGTCCCTAGCTAAAGGGGAATCAGGTTAATGTAGTTCGGGAAGTTTTGGTAGCTGGAACTACCATGGAGCTTTGGATTTATTGTTACTACTATTGATGTTGCTGCCGCTACTTACTGACCTCCTTATTACACCATGCTGAAATAAAACAAGAAGCTAGACTAAACTATAGTCTATGCATTACCAAATCTTATTTAGATCTTCAGTCTTGCTCTTGTGTCTCTCGTTGCCTTGATGTCTCGTTGATTTGTGTTTTCTGCGGCTCGACTTGTGGTCTTCCTTCTGATTTCTGTTGGAATTCATGTTGGGGTATTTTTGTTGTAACCCTCCGCAATACTGGCTTCTGACTTGATCTCGAAATGCATTCCTCTATTATACAGGCGGGCTCCTGACTTCCAACTTGAATGTACTCCTCTATTATATGGGCGGGCTCCCAACTTCAATCACTTAAAATGTAAAGACTGAAATGTATTCCTCTGTTCTCCAGGCGGGCTCCTGCAACCAAAGTAAACAAAAACAAACAAAATTTTTGCCCCAGTTTGCACTAGGAATATTTGTGAGTTGTTAGCCAAATTGTAAACCACTTCTACTATTAATGCAATGATGAGAGTAAACTAGAGACTAGACTAGGATGTGTGTCTCCTACGAGTAAAACCAAGACTCTGACTAGCAGATGCGTCTACTATCCTAAAACCTGAATGAAACAAAGAAGTGCATCTCCTAAAGATGAATTTTAATGGTCAAGACTAGGAAGTGTGTTCCTTATGGGTGAAACTTCAATGACTCAACTTAGGAGGAAATGCGTCTCCTTGGGGTAAAGATAAACTTAAGAGGAAGTGCGTCTCCTATGGGTAAAATAAACTTAGGAGGAACTGCGTCTCCTATGGGTAAAAATAAACTTAGGAGGAAATGCCTCTCCTATGGGTAAAAATAAACTTAGGAGGAAATGCCTCTCCTATAGGTAAAAATAAACTTATGAGGAAATACGTCTCATATGGGTAAAAATAAACTTAGGAGGAAATGCGTCTCCTATGGGTAAAAATAAACTTAGGAGGAAATGCTTCTCCTATGGGTAAAACAAACTTAGGAAGAAATGTCTCTCCTATATGTAAAAATAAACTTAGGAGGAAATGCCTCTCCTATGGGTAAAAATAAACTTAGGAGGAAATGCCTCTCCTATGGGTAAAATAAACTTAGGAGGAAGTGTCTCTCCTATGGGTAAAACAAACTTAGGAGGAAGTGCGTCTCCTATGGGTAAAACAAACTTAGGAGGAAATGCCTCTCCTATGGGTAAAAATAAACTTATGAGGAAATACCTCTCCTATGGGTAAAACAAACTTAGGAGGAAATGCCTCTCCTATGGGAAAATATAAACTTCGGAGGAAATGCCTCTACTATGGGTAAAACAAACTTAGGAGGAAATGCCTCTCCTATGGGTAAAAATAAACTTAGGAGGAAATGCCTCTCCTATGGGTAAAACAAACTTAGGAGGAAATGTCTCTCCTATGGGTAAAAATAAACTTAGGAGGAAATGCCTCACCTATGGGTAAAAATAAACTTAGGAGGAAATGCCTCTCTTATGGGTAAAACAAACTTAGGAGGAAATGCCTCTCCTATGGGTAAAGTGTGATCTTCTCAAATAGCCTTTTGCGCAAGCAGAATTGGGGCATTACACCTGCAAAGTTCACCCTTCCAAGCTTTGATATTAACCTAGCTTCCATCCCTGTTTCAAACTTGTGAGATTAAACATGGTGGTTGGTTGCGTTACTCCTGCTGTAGATGTTATCAACCTTTTTCCTTCCGTCCTGAATTATCTTTCTTCAAAACTACTTCACTCAAAACTTGTGTTGTCTTCTATGCGAACTGCTGGGGAGATAACATTTTTCAAAAAATATGTCCTCTTACTCCTTCAAAGACTACTTCCCTTAAAACTGATGTTTCATTCCTCTGCAAACCGTTTCCTTTTGCAAAGCTGGTCTTCCTCTTTTCCCCTTTTTTTCTCTATTTATATTCTTCCTTCGAAGACTGCCTCCTTTAAAACTCGTGTTATCTTCTTCCTGACATTGCTTTCTTTAAAGCTTGTTTTTCCTTCTCCCGAAAAACTGCTGGGGATATCGCTTTTCACCAAACTTGTGTTAGACTTCGCGAAAATTTTCGAAATGAACGAAAATTATCTGCCCCAGTTTGATAATCTTCTTTGTGACCCTGTCTTTCTGCTATCAGTAATATTTCCTTTCCCTGCTTCAAATCAAAGAAAACTTTGTTAGTTTAAAACGGGGCGAGTTGTCGTGCCATTTCTGCTGGGGATGGTTCTTCTTTTCTCTTCCTTGCTTTACTAAAAAACCTGCTGGGGATGATGTTTTTCGTTGGGGCTGATATTCCTGCTGGGGATGGTTCTTCTTTTCTCTTCCCCGCTCTGTGTTGTCCGATCATTGTGGAGCTTGGTCGAGAATCTATCGGAGTTGTCCCTGTGTCTTGCAAGTCTGCTGGGGATCCTCATAACCTTTTAACTGTTGCTTTTCTGTTTTCTCCAACTTCCCCTAGAAATTTGGTCTTCTTGGGATCTAGACCCATTTATCATTTGGTCTTGAGACCAACCTCTTTTCGCTTTGTCGCCTTATATTTGGGCCTGTCCTATTTGCATTTTGTTTTGCACCATTTTGGCAATTGGTAGTATGCTCTAAAAAATTTCCAAAACAAACTGCTGGGGAGGTAAAGTCTTTAAACCAAAAATGAAAAAGTGATGATTTCAAGAAAAAAAATAGAAAAAGAAGTCTTTCTGAACAAATGTTGGGGAAAAGGAAAGAAAAGAACTTATCTGAATTATATAACCGATTCCAACGATCATGTCGTCCATTCCGGATTAATCAACCCAGTCTATTTATATCAATCAACCCTTCGGACAGCCTCATGTTGCTGGGGATAAACAGGCACTCAACCCTTTGCCAAATGCGTATCATTTCCGCCAATCTTGTCTTGTCACCTCATAGTGCCCTTCGAGGGGTTTTCACTAATAAGACTCTCTCATTTCTCTCAACTCACGTCGTCTTATGGTACCTTTGAAGGTTTTCACCGATAAGACTCTCTCATTTCTCTCAACTCGCGTCGTCTTATGGTGCCTGTGAAGGTTTTCACCGATAAGACTCTCTCATTTCCTTTTATTTTTTCAGCTGGGGATTGGAGTGCTGCCGATATGACTCTCTCTGCTGGGGATTCTTTTCGGTCATCAATTCATTTCCAGTTTATGATCCTGTTCTCTGCTGGGGATCAGAGTGTTATGCATGACTTGGCACTTCTCGGATACTGATCAAGAGGTCTTTTTTTGGACATTAATATGGATTTTTGAGTATGACCAAAAGGAAAAGGGGTATCAAAAGCTCAAAATAATTTTGACGGGTAAAATAGTACAACTCTTGGAATCAAACTTTCTTTCCAAAATTAAAAACTCAACTTATGCCCCAGTTTTCTTGCTTGGGGATTTTTATTTTTTGTTACGCTATGACTGAGCCGTGAGGTGCCTACGTATCCTTCTTTGAGGAATCAGGTTAAACGTAGTTCCCAATTCTTTTATTTTTCTTGTGACTTTCTTTTGTCTTTATTATCATTATTTTCTCTTCTCTTTTTCTTTCATTTTAATTACTGATTCCAAAAGAGGGGTATGAAAGAATAAATAAGGCTCAAAAGGAGAAGCAAAGGTTAAAGTGTTTGGATAGAAAAAAGAATTGCCTCCATCATTTCATTCTCCGATAAATGTCAAGTACAAACAAACAATGATTACAATTAAAAGAAATCACATATAATACCTCTTAACTGCGTCAGAATTGATAGCCATGTCGACGCATTTCCCTTCGATATCTGTTAAACATAAAGCGCCATTGGACAATACTCTGGTTACAATGAATGGCCCTTGCCAATTCGTGGCGAACTTACCCTTTGCCTCAGCCTAATGTGGGAGGATGCGTTTCAACACTTGCTGGCCCACTTTAAACTTCCGGGGACGTACCTTTTTGTTGTATGCTCTTGCCATTCTCTTTTAATATAACTGGCCATGACACACAGCTGTCAATCTCTTTTCATTGATCAAGTTCAACTGCTCCAACCGGGCTTTGACCCACTCATCATCATCAATCTCAGCCTCAGCGACAATCCGAAGGGATGGAATTTCAACTTCCGCCTGTATTACTGCTTCAATTCCATATACCAACAAATAAGGAGTTGCACCTACTGAAGTCCGAACAGTAGTGCGATAACCCAACAATGCAAACGGTAATTTCTCATGCCATTGTTTGGACCCTTCTACCATCTTCCTCAGTATCTTTTTGATGTTTTTGTTGGCTGCCTCAACTACTCCATTCGCCTTGGGGCGATATGGTATGGAATTACGGTGTGTAAACTTAAACTGTTGATATACCTCTTTCATCAAATTGTTGTTAAGATTAGCACCATTATCCGTGATGATCACTTTTGGGACCCCAAATCTACAGATGATATGGGAGTGAACAAAATCCACTACTGCCTTCTTGGTTACCGACTTGAAAGTTTTAGCTTCAACCCACTTAGTAAAATAGTCGATGGTCACTAGAATGAACCTATGACAGTTGGTAGCTGCTGGCTCAATAGGTCCAATGACATCCATGCCCCATGCAACAAATGGCCATGGCACTGACATTGTATGCAATTCTGTCGGCGGAGAATGAATCAAATCTCCGTGTATCTGACATTGATGGCATTTCCGCACGAAATTGATACAATCACGCTCCATAGTGAGCCAATAATACCCTGCTCGAAGAATCTTCTTTGCCAGTACATATCCTCTCATATGTGGCCCACAAACTCCAGCATGTACCTCTGTCATAACTGTCGTGGCTTGCCTGTCATCTATACATCTCAGCAATCCCAAATCTGGGGTTCTTTTGTACAGCACTCCTCCACTAAGAAGAATCCACTTGACAATCGCCGAATGGCTCTTTTTTGATCTCTGGTGGCCTGATCCGGGTATAGCCCCATCCTGAGGTACTCCTTGACGTCATAAAACAATGGCTCGTCATCCACTTCTTCCTCTATCATGTTGCAATAAGCATGCTGATCACGAACCTGGATGTGCAACGGGTCAACATGAATTTTGTCTGGGTGGTGCAACATTGATGCTAATGTGGCCAATACATCGGTGACCTCATTGTGAACTCTTGGGATGTGTCTGAACTCCACTGATCAAAATTGCTTGCTCAGATCATACAAACATTGTCGATATGGTATGAGCTTCAAATCCCGTGTTTCCCATTCACCCTGAATCTGATGCACCAGGAGGTCCGAGTCCCCCAAAATCAAAACGTCCTGGACATCCATGTTTGCAGCTAGTCGCAGACCCAAAATGCATGCCTCATACTCAGCCATGTTGTTGGTACAATAGAAACACAGTTGAGCTGTAACAGGATAATGACGGCATGTTTCAGAAATAAGTACCGCTCCTATTCCAACTCCCTTCGCATTTGTGGCTCCATCAAAGAAAAGCTTCCAACTTGGTTCCTCGGGGAATTCCAAATCATCTATATGCATTACTTCCTCGTCAGGAAAATATGTCCTTAACGACTCGTATTTTTCATCAAGAGGATTCTCAGCCAAGTGATCGGCCAGTGGTTGGGCTTTCATGGCCGTCCTCGTCACATAGACGATGTCAAATTCTGTGAGTAATATTTGCCATTTTGCTAACCTCCCTGTGGGAATAGGCTTCTGGAAAATATACTTTAGTGGATCCAAGCGAGAAATGAGATAAGTAGTATATGATGACAAATAATGCTTCAATTTCTGGGCCACCCAAGTTAGGGCGCAACATGTCTTCTCGAGTTGAGTGTACTTAACCTCATATGCTGTAAACTTCTTGCTGAGATAATAAATGGCTTGCTCCTTCCTTCCTGTAATGTCGTGTTTCCCTAACACGCAGCCAAACGAATTCTCCAGGACCGTTAGATAAAGAATTAACGGTTTCCCCGGCTCAGGTGGAACCAACATAGGTGGATTTGATAAATATCCTTTGATCTTGTCGAATGCCTCCTGGCATTCTGCCGTCCATTCTATCGCGGCATCTTTCTTCACTAGCCGATAAATGGGTTCATAAGTTGCTGTGAGTTGAGCAATAAATCTATTGATGTAATTCAACCTTCCAAACAGACTCATTACTTCTGTCTTGTTCTTCGGCGGTGGCAAATCTTGGATAGATCTGATTTTTGACGGGTCCAACTCAATACCTCGCCGACTGACGATGAATCCTAATAGCTTTCCAGATGGAACTCCAAATGCACATTTGGTCGGGTTGAGCTTAATATCGTACTTTCGAAGCCTTTGAAAAAACTTCCTCAAGTCTGCTACGTGGTTTTCTTGATGCTTGGATTTTATGATCACATCGTCCACGTACACCTCAATTTCTTTGTGGATCATGTCATGAAACACAGTAGTCATTGCTCTCATGTACGTTGCCCCAGCATTCTTTAAACCGAATGGCATTACCCGGTAGCAATATGTTCCCCACGGCGTAATGAATGTCGTCTTTTTCGCTTCTTCTTCATCCATCAGAATCTGATGATACCCAGCATAGTAATCAACAAAAGATCCGATCTCATGTCTGGCATAATTGTCGATCAAGATATGGATGTTGGGTAAAGGAAAGTTGTCCTTTGGTCTTGCCTTGTTCAGATTGCGGTAATCAACACACACCCTAATCTTCCCATCCTTCTTCGGCACCGGCACCACATTAGCCAACCAGTCAGGATATCGAGTGACACGAATAACCTTTGCTTGCAGCTGCTTGTTTACTTCTTCTTTAATCTTCACACTCATGTCTGTTTTGAACTTCCTCAATTTCTGCTTGACGGGAGGGCATGTCGGGTCAGTGGGCAATTTATGAACCACTAAATCCGTGTTTAATCCCGGCATGTCATCATATGACCATGCAAAAACATCTTTGAACTCAATAAGTGCTTTGATTAAGTCTTCCCTGATATTTGGTGCAATGTGGATGCTTACTTTAGTTTCTCGGATATCATCTGCATCCCCTAAATTGATGGCTTCTATGTCATTTAGGTTGGGCTTGGATTTTTCTTCAAACTGGCTTAATTCTCTATTTATTTCTTCAAAGGCTTCGTCCTCATCGTATTCCGATTCATCATCATAATCAACTTCTTGTACAATTAGTTCGGAATTAGATTGATTTTTTAGACTGAGTTGAAGATCCGTTGTGCATGCCATGTCATTAGAATCAGTATGAAAAGAACTGTTCAGAAAGAGAAAAGAAGAAAACAAAGTTAAAACAAAAAATAAAAAGCTTTTATTAAAATATGGGGTAATAGAGTTTCACACATTGCCGAATACAAAAAATAAAACCAGAAACTAGATTACAACTCTGGAATAATCCAGAAAACAAGAAAGGAAAAATCCAGAGCCTACTACCAAGACTCCCTCCGGGTAGGAAGAGGAGTAGTCGTCCAATTGTTGACATTGGCCCTAGGCCCCACAAACTGTATGTCTGCCTTACTGGAACCCTCTCCAGCTTCTGTCATGTTGACATCGGCGAACAGCCTTTCAAAGCCCTCATTCAAATCTCCATTTGGCCCGATCAGTGGCCCGAGAACTTTCGGGGCCAACAACTTTCTGAAACCTGCTCTGACAAATGATCTGGATAGGTGCGGGATTGGCTTAAGAAGGACCCAGATTCTTTTCTTCAACTTGCGGGCCCACTTTACATCTGCTGCGGTAGGCTTGAATCCCAACCCAAAAGTATCCAGGTTCTTGGGCAACGAAACTGGCTGGACCATTCCCTGCAGATCAATCCCTAAACCTTTTCCTGGTCCAAACCCGCTGTTCAACATCTCTGAGGCTATCATGAAGGTTGCAGCTGTGATTCTGGAAAGTGGAAGGCCCCACCTTCAGGAATTTTGTCTACTGAGACTGCGTCAAAAACCTGATAAACCCATGGGCCCTTGTCATCGTCGGTTTCTATGAAGGGCACAATAGCATCACTGACGGCATATGTACTGCCATCCCCGTGTACCACAATCTCTTGTCTATCCCATTCAAATTTGACCATTTGATGCAGCGTAGAAGATACTGCTTTAGCTGCGTGGATCCAGGGTCGTCCCAACAAAAGATTGTACGACACCGCCACATCTATCACTTGAAATTCCATGGTGAACTCGACTGGACCAATGGTTAATTCCAGTACGATATCACCCACTATGTTAGTACCGCTTCCATCAAAACCTCGGACGCAGACGCTGTTCTTGTGGATCTTATCATCAGGAAGCTTTAGTTTGTTCAGAGTGGCCAAAGGACAGATATTTTCACTTGATCCATTATCAATTAGTACTCGAGTGACCACCGAGTCTTCGCACTTCACAGTCAGGTTGAGTGCTCTGTTGTGTTCTGTGCCCTCTACCGGTAACTCATCGTCAGAGAATGTCACTCGGTTTACTTCGAAGATTTTGTGCGCTATTTTCTCCAAATGGTTCACTGAGAGCTTGTCCGGGACATGGGCTTCATTCAGAATCTTCATTAATGCCTGACAATGATCGCTTGAATGGATCAACAAGGATAGCAACGAAATCTGGGCCGGGGTCTTCCTTAACTGCTCTATAATTGAGTAGTCTTGCGCCTTCATCTTCTTCAAAAACTCCTCTGCTTCTTCTTCCATCACTAGCTTCTTTATTGTTACAGGATTGACCCTTCTCAATTCCGCGGGAGCAAAACACCTTCCTGAACGGGTTAATCCCTGGGCCTCGCATATTTTTTCCACAACTTCCTTCCCCTTATGCATCACTGTCATTTGACTGTAGCTCCATGGCACAGCTTTCTCACTTGTTATCGGCAACTGCATTACTGGCCTGATAACAATTGGTTCTACGCGGGCCCCCTTCACTACCAACACTGGTGTGCTTGATACTCCCAGCAACACTACCCCGACTGACTCTAGCTTCTTCGCGGCAACAGATGAACCTTTCCCCACTACCACAAATGGCTTGTCATCTACCTTTCCCAACTGTACCACTGCCCTTTCATTGGTCAACTTTTCGTTTGGGCTGGCGTGAATCATCATTACCGTTTGTGAGGGCTTTTTGGGTCTCCCTCCTTTGTGCACTAGTTTGATCATGTGGGCCTTATGGTGCACCGGTAACGGGTTTTCATTGATGTTGGGTGCCTCTGGTGCTTGAAACTCGATCCTATTTGTGTCAATAAGATCTTGTATAATAGTCTTCAACTTCCAACACTTCTCAGTATCATGCCCGGGAGCCCCCGAACAATAGTCGCAACTCACTGAGTGGTCCAGATTTCTAGGAAGGGGATTTGGCAATTTGGGTTCAACAGGACTTAATATGCCTATCTACCTCAACTTGTGAATAGAGTAGTATAGGCTTCTCCCAACGGAGTGAATGTTCTCGGCCTCTGCATCCTTTCGTTCCTGAAAGCCTGATTTCCGAGGAAGCTTGGCCCTGAAGGATTCCTGTAGGCCCTTGGTGGTGGATATGTGTGTTGGGGAGCCGGTGCACGCCATTGCGGGCGAGCCGGAGGCTGGCTGTAAGTTTGGGCGTGATGGACGGAGAAATGAGGCTCTTGTGGTGGATAGTAGGGTTGTGGAGGGTTGTATGGAGTGGGTGGATAATTTGGGTAATGGGTTCTGGGTTGGTAGCGAGGAGAAGGACCTCTTGATCTGGACCAAGTACCTGCTTCGACTGTTGCGACCTCCTCTCTCTTTTTTTCCTGAGCGCACCCCCCGTGCCGCTTTGGATAGCCTGAGTTGTGGCCTTGATTGCCGAATAACTCATTATCTTGTTGGACATAAGTCCCTCTTCAACCATGCCGCCCATTTTTACTACTTCATTAAAAGATTTACCAACTGACGTCACCAAGTGACCAAAGTAAGTTGGCTCCAAAGTTTGTAAGAAGTAGTCCACTACTTCACCTTCCCTCATTGGCGGATCGACTCTTGCTGCTTGTTCCCTCCAACGGAATCCGAATTCTATGAAGCTCTCTCCAGGATTTTTCTCAAGTATTAACAGTGTGAGACGGTCCGGGACGATCTCAAGGTTATACTGGAAGTGACCTGCAAATACTTGTGCTAGATCGTCCCAGGTATACCACCTGCTAGGATCCTACCTCGTGTACCATTCGAGTGCGGACCCGCTCAAACTTTGACCAAAATAAGCTATCAGGAGCTCATCCTTTCCACCTACTCCTCTCATCTTACTACAAAAACCTCGTAGATGTGCCATAGGATCACCATGTCCCTCGTACATATCAAACTTGGGCATCTTAAAACCTGCCGGCAATTGAACATCGGGGAAAGGACACAAATCTTTGTAGGCCACACTAACTTGGCTGCCCAATCTATGCATACTCCTGAAAGATTGCTCCAGGCTTTTCATTTTACGAAGCACTTCATCCTGCTCCGAATTCTTAGCCGGCCTCTTAGTTTCTGTCGGGAGTTGGAGGTGAGGGGTGTAAGTGTATGGCTCGGGTGCTTTAAAGGTTGGTTCAGGGGGATAATACTGGTTATCGTGAGCTTGAAACAACGGCTCGCGGAGGATCTTTGCAGTGTGGCTGGTGGAGGTGCCCCGAAAACAGGGACGATTGGCGGAGGGGGGTTTTGTTTGGGTGGTGGAGCTTGGGGATTATAGGAAGTTTCCCCTTGATAGTATTGGGCAATGGGGAAGCTCGTTGATGGACCAGTGGGAGGGTGTTCCGGAGTCCGAGCCGGCAAGAGGGTAGGAGTAGGGGGAAGGGTTGGTGACGTTTGTCCCTAGCCCAGGCTAGGTGCATCCCTGCTATCTCCTATCGCAACATGTCTACCTCTTCTTTCATTACTTGCATCTCTGTCTTTTCCTCCTCAACACTTTTTTCTGAACCAGACATACTTTTCAGAATGGACCCTTTAGATCTTGTGTGGTAATGGTACTCTGCCAGAACGTTCTAACGAGCTAACTGTTTCGAAACCGGATAAACAACAAACTTGTTAGCGTTAGAGTTTAACACATATTGCAACTTCACGTTGGGGGATGCAATGTTCCTGGCAGTTTAACCATTTCTAACATGTCTTTGCTTCGACCGCATGCGTCATTCCGGCTTACTTTGTTTGTGCCTCGTTTAAGCGTTCCTGAAACTTCCTTTATTTCTCTTTTTATTTCTTTCTTTTCCTTTCTTTTATTCACTTTGCCTTTTCCTCTTTTTCTTTTTAGTGGTGGTCGAATATTATGTGGATTGCCTACGTATCATGTCCCCACATGAATCAGACCGTGTGTAGTTCTGCCACATAACTGTGAAAGCAAATTTTGGGAATCTTCCATTTTCTTTACTGACATATTATAA
This sequence comes from Nicotiana sylvestris, assembly GCF_000393655.2. NCBI lineage: Eukaryota > Viridiplantae > Streptophyta > Magnoliopsida > Solanales > Solanaceae > Nicotiana > Nicotiana sylvestris. The sequence goes on from NC_091058.1 coordinate 139,642,959, forward strand.
TACAAACTAAACATTTTTTGGAAAGAACAAACCTAAGGTAAAACCAGATAATAATAAAAAAAGTACTAACATGTTTTGATGAAAAGAGAATATACAGACAGACAACAGACTCTAAAACAAAATACTGACTCGAACTATAAATACATTAAGGCTCCAAAAGTTGGTGCCCGCGAGGCATCGTTCGGCCTTGCCGCGGGCTTAGGTGCGAGATCCCTTTCAAGTTGCTCCAGCTCGTACATTGTCCGCTTGACAAAAATCATTACTGCTGACATGAAAGTAAAGCGGGTCATTTCTTCACACTCTCGACATCTCCTGGTGATAGCACGCGCAATAATCAGAATCTTGTTTCTGGTTTGATATTTCTCTAGGTGTAGGCGTTCTATCTGATCCCTTCTAACCTTCAAAGCCCGAGAATCATGCAGATGTTGTTTCTGTAACTGTTGTATTTCACCTTCCATTGAGGCCATCAGATTACAACAATGTTTACTCTCGGTTTCAAAAGCCTTGGCTTGTTTAGCCGCCTTGCTCTCTAGGGTGGCCACCTTCCTTTTTAGACCGACAATGGTTTTTTCATAATCTTTCCTTGCCTGTTACGGGTACTGTGTGCGCTCTTTCGTTCTCTTTGCCCATTGTACCTGGAGTTGTGATATGGTACCCTTAGATTTCTTTACATTATCCCGGCACTCACTGATTTCTTTTTTTTAGTCCGTAAATCAATCTTTCATCCGACCGACTCCTTTGCTGATTGTCAGCATCTATCCTCATTTGTAGGATATGAGCCTTGAGAGCCTCATTTGCTTGGGCTAACCTGTTCTTCTCTCCCTCATCGGCAGCAGCTTGCACCTTGTTCTCAAATTTCAGATCCTTGATCTGTTGTTTCAGTTTGCCTAGCTCGGCTCGGTATTTGCGCTCTTTGGCCAACCAGTCCCACGGTTCTTGTGACGCCTCAACGAACTCTTGAATGTGAGGTTTTTTGGTCGGCCTTTCGTGCTCAAGTTCTCTCGTGTACCAAGCAAAGTATCCTGGCGCCACTTCGCCATTGGCCCGATCCTGCACGCAAGTATCTGCTTTTAAATATTGGCATTCACTCCAGATCTGACGAACTCTTGCTTCAGGGAATTGTCCGTCAAGGCTAATCTCGATTACTTGAGCACTAAGATCTTCTTGCTGAGGCACTATTTGGCACCTTTCGAGTTGTCTCAACACCCGATATGGCGCGTAAGGCTGAATGCTTTTGAGCCCCATCAATAGAAAATGGGCCTTAGCTGTCGGCATATGGATGACCTCATCCACGGGCAACCATCCTAGTGTCCACTGTATTTGGCTGGCAATGAGGGTCCGAAAGAATAATGTCCATGCTGTAACTCCCTCGGGTAGACTGGCCCCCTGGATTCTTATGTAGAACTCTTCTATGTAAGTTTTCCTTGAGGAACCATAACTCAAGAGCTGGGAACGGTGGCAGAGATGCTCAGTCATCCATATTTGTAGCAACAAGTTACACCCCTCGAAGAAACTTCCTCTAGCTTTGCAGGCCGTGAGAGCTCTGAAGATATCAGATACTATCATAGGCGCAAGAGTGCTTTTGTATTGAATGAGCAAAGTACTAACAACCCCGACTGTTTTCAGATCAATGTTTCCGTCTTTCCTTGGGAATACAAAAACGCCCAAAAGGGTTACCATAAAAGCCACTCGTCTATGCTCGTCCCACTTTTGACGGTTACCCTTGCTGCATAACTTGTTGTCCAGGTTGTTGAATCCCCCGACATGACCGTATCTGTCGTATATGAAGCGCGGATTACAAAAACCTGCGGCCAAATCTGGGTTGTGGACCATCCTAGGTATTTTTAACGAATCTAAGAAACGATGCACAGTGACAGCTCTTGGAGCAACCAGGTATTTTTGCCTCAACGGAACTTCAGCATTTTCGATGTACCCGGCTATTTCCTCCAAAGTCGGGGTGAGTTCAAAATCGGAGAAGTGGAAGACATTGTGCGCCAGGTCCCAATAAGTGATCAAAGCTCTTATGATATCCCCCCGAGGCTGGATTTCCAATAAACTCGTAAGACCTTTCATATATTTCTTGACATCATCTTGCCCTTCCCCACCTAAATCATCCCACCATAATCGCAACTTGAAAGGGATTTTGGTCATTATTGAAAAAGGTTCATTTTGGATCGTGCTCATCCTGCACATTTATTAGGGTGATTAAGAAATAAAATTTATTTGACCCAATCAAATTGGCTATTTTTTTAATTTTTCACAGATTAAAAGAAAGATCTGGCTCCGTACACGGCTTTTCAGCACTTCGGGGATGAAGATTTTAAAGCTGGGTGAGTCAACCGGTCCAAAATCCAAAAATGACTAAAAGTGGCCGTTTATGCAAAGTCAGCCTTCCGGCGTCCCTTTCGGGAACATTCGGCTATTCTTGCCAAAAATGGCATCACCCGACTTATTTATGTTGACAATCAAAATTTGACATTTTTTGTCTATTTTTGTAAAAGGGGAGGTTGGACCCGATGAGGGTTGCCTACGTATCTCACACCCTGTGAGAATCAAACCGGCGTAGTTCGGGCCGATAAAACAAACTTCTTTTGAAAACAAGACTCTTTTTCATTGGCAGATAAGACTATTTTTCATAATTAAAACCCCTTTTTTCTCTCTCTTTTTTTTCTTTTCTTTCTTTTTTTTTCATTTTCTCAAAAATTCGGAGTTTCGGCACTATTTGGACACTAGTTTTCAAAGCAGACGCTTTAACTCTTTTTAACCCTCGTACCTCTATCTCTCTTTCCTCAAAATATTCAAAAGCCGGTCAGCATGCAAGTCCGAAGCAAATAAATGCACAAGTAGAAGCAAGTAAGATGCATCAAGACGGTCTTTTGTCATTTTGGTACACTTGTCCTAGACAGACTCAATCCCTGTATTGAGCCTCCAAAGTCAAATGCACGTGATGCAAACAAACATTCCTACTAGGGATCCGGTATGAAGCTGAGTTATTCTAGGTTCATAACCTGGGTATTTGTTCTAGACTGTGTACCCGAGCGGACAACTCGAGTCGAGGAGGGGGATACGTACCGGGGACCCGCAGGATCGTCCGGCTTTGTAACTTGTCCGGCCTCTTTCTTATTTGAGGTATTGACACTAACATAATAGGGAGTCTCTACCAGCAAGCTCCTCCCCGGAGTTAAGAAGAGAAGGGTTTCGGCACAGTTTATATACAGTTCACATAATATCAAATAGGTAAAAGCAGCATTTAGCACTTAGGCCCAAACATGTAAAAATCAGATAATAATCAAAGCCACATATAACAATTCATCTAAGCTAGAATTCTAAACCCTGAACCAGAGATTCTGGGTTGCCTCCCCAGCAAAGTCGCCAGAGCTGTCACACCTCCTTTTTCCGCCCCTGCGAAGGGTTGAAGGAGTTTTTTCCAATTAAAGGACAATCGAACAGGGTTTGTTATTTATTTCAGAGTCGCCACTTGGGAGATTTAGGGTGTCCCAAGTCACCGGTTTTAATCCCGAATCGAGAAAAAGAATGACTCTAAATTACAGTCTGCGCACCAGATATCCGGATAAGGAATTCTGTTAACCCGGGAGAAGGTGTTAGGCATTCCCGAGTTCCGTGGTTCTAGCACGATCACTCAACTGTTATATCCAGCTTATTTATCTGATTTTAACAATTATGTACTTAGTGAAAATTATGATTCTTTTACCGCTTCTATTATTATTGTTATTATTTTTACAAAAGAATTGCAACATCGTGAAAACGTATCTCGAACCTCATCACAATAAATGTACCCGAGACTATCGACACGTCTCGACTCCGTTGAGATTTGGACTTGGGTTACATAAATGCACACCCCTATTCAAGGAAATAATCTTATTAAAGACGCGCCCTAGCGACTAACGTAGTGTTATTTTAGGTGATGCCATGAAATTTTGCTAAACGGCCCGTCCCGGAATCTAAGCAACTTCACAAACACGTATAGAGAGCCCCGCAGCTTATGCATTTTTGTTTGGCTCATCTCATCTCATTTGTTATTTTTGTTTTAAAGAATTGCAATGTCATGGAAATGCATTTCGAACCACGTCACAATCAATGTACCCATGATTGGTCGACGCATTTCGACTTCGTTGGGATTTGGATTTGGGTTACATAAATGCACACTCGTATTTAAGAAGGTAAGATTAATTAAGGCGCGTCCTAAAGAGACTAACGTATTGTTATTTTAGGAAGAGGCCGTGAAAATTCACTAAACGGCCAACTTCGAAGTCTAACCAATTATTGTATATGTTTATTGAGGGCCCTGCAATCTTTGCGTTTTATTCGGCGAGTCTCATCTCGTTTATTTTTAAAAGGACCATCCTAAAGTGGCTACATTCTTCTATTTTTGTCCGTCTCTAAAAATGATAGAATCTTAATCAATTACTGGCTTAAAACTAAACCTAAGGAAAACCGCATTCGAATCTATTTCAAAAGAATGAAACCGAAACTACGCACTGTATGCCAAATAATGAACCAATGGTACGATATCGAACATGAATTAGGAAATGACCGAACTTCAACTTCCTTATCCTACAGAAGCTCCTATACCCATAGTTACAAATATCTTGCAAACTAATTCGAGTTTCAAATCCCTTACTATTACTCAATTTGTTAAACTGCCGATTTACGAGCTTGAATTGAATATTAACATGGCTACAATGAGAATTGAAAAGTCAAGATCTAGTGACACTAGCCTAAAATGAACTGCCTATAATTATCCTTACTAATTGTATCTACTTAACAATAATTCCTGCCTTTCAAACCACAACTTTACTCTAAACTCTCTGAATTCGAGAACTCGAACTTTTATACTAATTCCGGTATCTAAAATTTGCCATGTTGAGAAAAAGTATCATCTTACTTCGATAACTTACATTCTTCCTATTCACATATTGAAAGTGTTTTTGATAATACTGGAAATCAACTTAACCAACGACCATCAATTCAAATCAGTCTCAACTAATACTCAACGGCCAAAATATTTATACATTTATACTTAACAGTTCCTCATTTCATCACAGTCCATCACATATTACAGGTTCACTTGGTCCAAATTACACAAATTATAGCAGATCCTAATTATTCAAATCTCTATATTACCATTACCTATCTAACAGCACTTAAACATTCAAAATGATTAGGAAATAAAACGGCATAGAAACCAATGCCATAACAGTAGTGCTTGCACTTCATTCTTTCTTCCAAATAGGCTTTAATCACCTTGACATTTATACATCATTCAATGTTGAGATCAATACCTGATATTTGGAAAACAAAGAAGTAGAGGAAAATCAGTCAAAGCAGCAGCAGTGTAAGCAGCATCATAGCAAATTCAACAACACAGCAACAACCAGTAATAGACACCCCGTGGCAGATTTAAAGAAAACCAAGAAGAAAACCAAGCAGTAACCCAATGGAACAGTGCTCAACCAATAGAAAACTAGGAAAATACCAAGTTGAAATCCAACAGTACCAAAAGAACACAGACAGATGCAAGAAACAGATAGTTTTCTGATTTGTCAAACACTCAAAGAAAAAGACAAGCTCAAGCTCTTTGATGTAAAGCTTAGCCTTATGAGGATCAACCAGCCTCAACACTCTTGTTTTTCTCTAGCTTATAAGGATCAAAAAACCACACCACTTTTGTTCTAAATGAGCCTATTTATAGGCAAAAATAGGCAAGCACCAGGCTGCCTTGATACCTTTCGACCTTCTCTCTGCCCATACCCCTTAAACATACTAAAACTAATCAGAAAAATGCCCATGATATTCCTAACAGCCCCCCCATACCGCATGCTGTTTTCTTTTTAATCAAAGTTATGGGTATTTTAACCTATTTTAATCAACCTCCCCATGCCATTAAGTCTTGTTCCCCACTATTCTTAAACAATATATCAGTTTAATGGTATTTTAATACCCTATTGACAGCCATTCAAATTAAGCCATTTTCAGACTTCTTTAAATCCAAAAATACCCTCTTAAAAGTCTCTGAAATTGCTGCCTTACCCCCTGTTTCAATCTGTATTAATCCCTTCATCTATAACCAATTCAACCTTAGCCAACTAACAATTGGACCCTAACTATCCAACAAACTACAACCTATAACTAGTTCGCAACTGAATTCAGACAAATGGCTTAATCAGAATTAAACAGGATGGATCAAATTATTACCATTCAAGACTGTAAAATTAATCGACGATATATATCGAATCGACTACGCGAATTACAATACATACAATCGATAGCAAATAATTAAACTCGAACAAGTACAGAGGTGATTTCATATTGATAGACACATGGATCCATTGACAAAACTTGAAAGATTACTAAAACCACCTTAAACAAACAACAACAAAAAAACAGATATAAACAAACAAATCGGAAAGGAAATATTACCTCAGAAGCTTAAGAACAAAAAATGACCCATGCTCGAACTGGACTCAACCTCTTTGAGGTCGAACGGACTTTAATTGAAGTGTCCTCAACTGAGAACACCTCAATTAAGGTCTATTAGACCCCAACTCTTCCTTTAAACTGGACAGACCCCCATGGTTTTGAGTTATAGGGTTCACACGGTACGATTTGGGGCTCGAAGGTCTATACCTAGATTCGAACCAAACCAAGCTTGGTTTGGTTATGAGTGAGGCCAGGGGAGTGACTGGCATGAATTTGGGGTCGGTTGGTGTAGATCAGGTTTTGGCTCGAACCTTCAAATGAAGATTCGAGACGTTCGGGGAAGATTCGAGGTAAGCTGAGCGTGGATTTGGAGAGAGGGGATCATGGTGGTTCAGGAGTGTTAGTTTCATGGCCAGCGGCGCCGTTGCCGCCGGCTTTCAGGCGAAGGGGTGGGGTGGCGGCTAGGGTTTTTTCATAGAAACTTGTCTCTGAGTGTGAGAGAGACGAAGGAGTGAGAGAGCGGGGGTTTGGTTTGGGGGGCGTGGGGTGAGAGATTGCGGCTTTTATACGGGGGAGGGAATTGATCCTGGGCCGTTCGATCTGATGAGATCAATGGCCCGGATCAATAAACTTAAAGGGAACAGTGTCGTTTGGTTTTAGTTGGGGGTCGGTTCGAACCGGGCAACGGGTCGGGTACAGGGAACGGGTATGAAAGATGTGATCTTGGCCGTTGATCCATTTAAGATCAACGGCGCCGCTCAATTGTGCCAGAAACGGTGCCGTTCGGGCACCTCTGAGGAGACGGACCAGTTTAATACATTGGGTCAGCTCGTTTGGGCCTATTTTCATTTTACTTTTTTTGCCCCAACCGAGTGTTGTTTATTATTTTCAACTCTTTTTCTTTTTCTACTTTTAATTAACAATCAATAAAATTCTAAAAATAATTTGTAAAACCAAAATTAGCCTACAAAAATGTTAATTAAACCTTAACAACAATTAACACACAAGGTCAAACATTTAAAACAAAAATTATACAACGGCACACATAAATGACAAAATGCAACAAAATACATATTTTTTGTGATTTTCCTTCTTTTAAAATAAAACATGGTTTAATTAATTCCAAAATTTACAATTAAATCTTGAGTGTGCATGCAACATGTATTTTTTGTAAGTAAACATTTTCGGACAAAATAATTACCAAAATGTCACGCAAATTCTCAAAATTGTACACAGATGAAATTTGTTTTATTTTTGATTTCTTTTGGAGTAGTTTTCGTGAAGCAAAAATCACGTGCTCACACATGGTATCTAATGCATTATATGCTTTGCATGTATTGATCCTACACACGAATTATAATGCACATAAAAAAATATGAACCTAAAGCATGGTTCCTACCCTTGATATTTATAGCATGTATAACTACCCCCCCCCCTTCACTATCGATCCCCAGTATCTGTTTACAACAAATTATTACAGACCAATATTGCATGAAGTACATAAGTAGATAAGAAAAATAAGAAGTTACTCTATAAGGAGCCTGAAAGTAGGCTCGGATTTCCAAAGTTTCCAATGCCAGATTGCCTCACAGCCTTTCACATAATCTGGGTGTGTCAAAGTTCCCTAAGGACCTCAAGGGATCCCGGGCAGTTCTCACACCCTGATTTCATAATCATAGTTGAGTAAGTGCTGTGTGGAAGGGCTAACTCTAATGTATCAGAGTTTAGAGGGATCTCATAGGGATCCCTAAGCAGTCATGCATTAGAGGGGCAGAACTTAAATGTCTAAGAGTAGAGTGAGAGTGCTTGACATAGTTTTGAAAGGGTTTTAGTAAGAAAACAATGTTAAAAGAGACTTGTTTGAAATAGTTTTGTAAAAACAACATAGGGAGTTATACAATAAGATAGTTTTGAAAAGGGTAAGGTGATAAACAAACAATAAACCAAACACAGAACCAGAAGAGGTTCATCAGCACTCCAAGACATAGAATCAAACAGGTACAAACATTCACTCAGGAGTAATGGGGGATTTGGGGCAAGTATAGAGCACAGAGTAGGCAAAGATGCACATAGTTACCAAATCACAGAAGTCCTAAAAGGGTTCAAGGGATTAAGGTACATCATGAACTTCAGAATTAATACAAAATCAGATAAACTTAGGATAGCAAACTACTTTGCATAGGAAGATTCATGCCAGAAATCAGAGAAACATAAGTAAGGAAGAGTCACATTGGGGTATACTAGAAAGGGGTTCATGAGCAAGCTAATCCTAAAGGGTTGGACATATTCAGAAGCATGCAGTAAAGAAGACAGTGAAGTAGACGTGTTAGTTGTAGGTTGAACTTCTACTACTTCAGTTTGTCATGTTTCTAAGGGGTTGGACATATTCAGAAGCATGCAGTAAAGAAGACAGTGAAGTAGACATATTAGTTGCAGGTTGAATAACAAAACCATAGATAGAAACATATTAGAAACATGAAAAACTGAAGTAGTAGAAGAAGCGTATTGTTTTTAAAACTTGAATCGAAATCAGCACATACCAGTGAAGAAGACAGCAAGCACAAAGTGAAGGAGAACACAATAGTTAGCCTTGGCTTGCAGCCGGCTAACTTAGAACAGTAGTAAGTAACACAGAAAGAGAGCAGAAAGTTTTGAGTGTGAGACAGAGCTTTGAACCAATGTATTCGTGTGTTTTGTGTGTTAATGAGAGAGCATATATATAGTTTGAAACTAGGTAGAATAATAAGGTAAGAATCAAAGTCGTGCAGTAATTATAGAACTAGGTATCAATTAGTACAAAATTAGTATAAGTACTCCCTTAATTAAGGGAGTTAACTTCAAACGGTGGAGACAAATAACAAATAAGGGAAGAATCAATGTGAGGCTAAACATGACACATAAGGAAATAAGCATAGTACAGAGCACGTAATAGAGGCTAGGTTCGACAAATTCTAATTAAGAAAAATGTCTAAAAATCAATTTGACAGCATAATCAACCATAAAATAAGGCAAGAAAATATTTAGAGATTGAAATTAGTAGGGAACAGAGTATACCAATCATAGGGAATCAGGGATTCCATTAGAAGGTAACACTGACCAAAGGAAAGTATCACAAATGAATGAAGCAAACATAACACAAACAAGAATAGGGTAAAAGAATCACATAAATCCAGGATTCAAAGTAAAGGATGGTACTGATGAGAGGAAATAACCATAAATTTTTTGGGAATAAACACATAATAGGCAGGAATAGTCGACGTCAAAAACCTAACAAGCAAACATAGGGTAAGGATCACAGAATCACGGAATGTTCATGAGAAATATACAAATTAGTTGAACATATTATCAAAAACAAACTCAGAAACTCAGGATTAGAACTAGGAAATTAGAGTTTTCAACATAGTGAAACAGATAAAAGCAAAAACTTAAATAAACCGTTTAAACATAGTAGAAATCATAGAATAATACTGAAAATCAGAGGAGAAGTCATTTTGAAAAGGGGTTAAGAAACCCTAGTTTTGAAGACGAAGAGGCATTTTTGAAAAATCGGAAAGATTAACAAGAAAACAGTAAAGATAATTCAAAATATACTCAGATCTATTACAGATCTAAGAAATCAAGAGCTAGTAGTTAGGTTTTCATAGAGACAACCCAGAGAGAAAGAGAACCGGCCTAGAAACCATAGGTTCTAGCCGGAGATGGTAGAATCTTACTCGGACGGCCATGGACGGCCTGAGAATGGCATAGAAACCATGGGAGGTGAGTGAACCGCCTTCTGGTTCCTTTGAGGACCTCAGGGCAGAAACAAACGGCATAGAAAGATAGCCATGGGGCTGGGGATGGTGGTGAGACCACCATGGTTACCGTCGAACCAACGGCCGTTGAGAGGAGCCATGGTTTAGCAGAGAGAGTCTTGAGAGAGATGAGAGATGTAATGGCGGAGAGTGATGAGAGAATGAAGTTTGGGGGGAGGGGTAGACTATTAGGTTAATTATGGTAACAGTGAATCTGGGTCGTTGATCAAAATTGATCGACGGCCAAGATTAAATCAAGTTTGGGCCGAGTAGACTTAGGGATTGGGTCGGGTAATTTTGATGGATTGGGCTTGGGGTTTGGACTGTTTTAATTGGGTTGGGATCTGATTCAATTAGGCTAGAATTGAATTAGAATTGACTATTTGTTAAATACCCAATTAAATTAAATAAAACAATTTATAAAAATAGCTAATAATTGTACAAAAATGAATTTTATGTATGGAAATAGTTAAAAATGATTACTTAGTATTTTAAAATACAAATGATTAATTTTCGGTCAAAAATAGTATAAAATCTTGTGCTTGGGCTATAATTGCAAAGTTATTGCAATTGTAGCCAAACGATGCCAATTTGGCTAATTATGGAATAATTTGGTTTAAATAGGGCCATAAATAATAAATTAAATCAAGAAATGCTTTTGAAATAACTTATGATGCAATTTTGTAATTAATTTTTAGAAATAAAATGCTGGATAAATTAATAAAAATATAGGAAAATTGTGAAAAAATATCAATTGCTATTAATGCATGACTTTGAAGGTATATATGCAATTTTAAAATATTTTGGAAAAAAATTGGATATCAACAGTAGTAACTGAGACCGCCTAAGCCAAACCAGTGCACACTAATAGAATTTGAGCTAGCCTCCTGAAAGCCTGGAATCACAATAGGCATAGCTGGTGCTTGAGTTGGTGCTGCTGGAGCGTCCACAACTGGGACCTGATCCTGAACTGGGGCGGTGGGTGGATCTGCAGGTGCTGCCCTAGTTGTTGTGCGGGCTACACTCATGCCCCTACCACGGCCTCGACCGCGTCCTCAGCCTCTAGTGGCCCCAACTGGTGGTACTGGTGGTCGTCCATCCTGACCGGTCGCACGTGTCCTCACCATCTATGAGAGAATAGAAAAATAGAAGTTTAGTACTAGAATCAATTTATTCGCACGACAAGAATTCAAGATTGAGAAGTTTTCCTAAAAGGTTCTGTAGCCTCCCGAGGATAAATACAGACATCACCGTACCGATCTGCGAGACTCTACTAAACCGGCTTATGACCCACAAGACCTATGTAACGTAGGCTCTCATACCAACTTGTCACAACCCCAAATACCCCGATCGTGATGGCGCCTATCACAATACTAGGCAAACCAACCCAACAAGTAACCACAATAAGTTCTTTTTATAAAACCATTTTCTAAAACTGATTAAGTCTCAAACTTTCATAAGAAATATATAAACACTGAAATATGCCAAAAATAGTACAAAATATACCAACACAGCGCAGCAATCCGGTGTCACCAGTCAAGAGTCTTTAAATACAACCCAATCTGACTGACTAATACATAATAAGTCTAAAATGCAGAAAACTAAGATAGGAAGGAGGAAAGCAGGGCTGCGGACACCGTGTAGCTACCTTGCAGTCTTCGGTAAGCTCTGAAAATGCTGGGGACCCTCACTCTGCCACTCGGGCACCTGTATCTGCACACAAGGTGCAGGGAGTAACGTGAGTACGCCAACTTAGTAAGTAACTAGAGTAAATAAGGTCTGAGTGCAGTGACGAGCAGTTAAGAAACTCATATATAAGAGTATACAACAGAATATCAAGTCAAACTCAACAGTTTAAAAGCCAGTTACTTCGTAAAACATCAATTTCAATTGAAATACTTTGAAATCATTTACTTAGCAGTTTTCAACAGAGGCTTATTATAAAAGAAGAGTGAAATCAACAAAAAATATTGCAAAATGGGCCCCTTGGGCAATGTATCACTCATAAATATAGCCTCTCGGACAAGCCTCTCAGTCACTCGTGACTCTGCTCTCATCACACAATACTCACACTCAGCACTCCGGCTCAATAATATCTCATAATAGTAATAATCATAATAATCGATGTGGCGTGCAGCCCGATCCATAGTTTATAGTCGACTATGCTCACTGGGGGTGTATAGACTCTGGAGGGGCTCCTACAACCCAAGCGTCATATCACTGCGGCGCGCAGCCTGATCCAACATATATATCACTGCGGAGTGCAGCCTGATCCATATAAGTATCACTGTGGCGTGCAACCCGATCCATAATATATACATATAATATTGTTATGGCGTGCAGCCCGATCCATAATATATATATATATATATATATATATATATATATATATATATATATATATATATATATATATATATATATATATATATATATAATCCTCACCATTAGGTTCCCAACCTCCCTCAGTCATTAACCTCATACCCTCTAGGGCATAACAGTGGAAATCAAGAAAACTCAGCCCAAACAGTTTTCACATTTTAAGAAGTAGAGTGATAAAAACCAGGTTTAACAATAAACAGGTAGAACATGATTGAGAATATGCTTTCAAACAAATAAAGTGAGGAAAATAGTAAAAATGCCCCTAAGGGTCTCAACAGGTCGGCACAAGGTCCCAAACATTGCATACATCCCATAATATAGTATCAATCTCTAAAATACGTGATATCATAAGATTCCAAATCAAATACGCGGCTTAATAGTCGCTACGATACGGACTAAGTCACAATCCCTACATGTGCACGCCCACACGCCCGTCACCTAGCATGTGTGTCACCTCATTTATCAAAACAATACGAAATATCGGGGTGTTATACCCTTAGTTCCAAATTTACAATGGTTACTTACCTCCAATTGGATAAAATACTACTCTGCGGTGCCTTTTCCTCTCGCATCGGCCTCAACTCGTGCCGAATACCCAAAATCAGAATCATAATATTAGAATATGCTAAGGGAACGAAGCCCATGCGAAAATAATCAAATTATACGAAATATAACGAAATTGATCCAACCCGACCCCGGGCACACATTTTGAAATTCGATAAAAGTCACATCAATGGAATCTTTATCCTCTCACGAGTCTATTCATACCAAAAGCATCGAAATCGGGCCTCAAATGGCCCCTCAAATCACTAGATTAAGATCTCGAATTTCCAAGCCCTAACTCCCCAATTTTAGGCTTCAAATCCCCCAAATTTTATGTTTAATTAGGTAGAAATAACAATAGGATCGAGTATTAAGTCCATAATTCTTACCTCCAAGAAGTTCTCTTTGATTCTCTCTTCAATCTCCCTCAAGAAGCTCCAAAACCGAGTTAAAAATGGTGAACTTAGGCCAAAAATCGCGAAAATGGCCTTTTAAACATTCTGCCTAGCGATTTGAAATCCTTCTTCGCGAACGCGGTCAAAGCCTCGCGTTTGCGAAGCACAAAAATACCAATGACCAAAAATCCTCTTATGCGAACGCGATGCCTCAGCAACTCAAACCTTCGCGAATGTGACATCACCATCGCGAACGCGTTGAACACAGACCCAACCATTTGCGAACGCGGGACCTTCATCGTGAATGCAAAGGCCGACACTCTTGTCTCACATCCTAACCCTTCGCGAACGCGAAACACAACTGTCTGCAACACTAACAACAGATTTTTCTACAACCTTTTCAATTTGAAATGATCCGCTCAACCACCCGAAACTCACCTGAGGCCCTCGGGACCTCAACCAAACATGACAATATATTTCATAACCTCATTCAAACTTGTTACAACCTTCGGAACGCTCAAAATGACATCAAAACACCAAATTTACGTCGGATTCAAGCCTAAGAATTCCAAAAACTTCCAAATTCCACTTTAGATCAAAAAGTCTATCAAACCTCGTCCGAATGACCTGAAATTTTGCACACACATCACAAATGACACAACTGACCTACTCCAACTTCCGGAATTCCATTCCGACCCCTATATCAAAATTTCACCTATCAAACGGAAAATGCCAAAATTCCAATTTCGCCAATTCAAGCCTGAATCTACTCCGGACCTCCAAAACACATTCTGATCACGCTCCTAAGTTCTAAATCACCTCCCGAAGCTATTCGAACCATCGGAATTCACATCCGAGCCCTTTTTCACATAAGTCAATATCCAGTTAACTTTTCCAACTTAAGCTTACTCAAAAGAGACTAAGTGTCTCAAAACTTACCCAAAACCTCTTTGAATCCGAGCCAACCAACCCGGATAACACATAATACAGCTGAACAAGACAATAAGAAGCAGAAATGGGGGAAATAGAGTGATAACTCATAAAACAACCGATCGGATCGTTACAATATTCTGATCGATCACTTCGATTTGTGACTCTAGCTAAGTAAACTTTTGAATTCTTTTTGTAGTGCAATCAGGAACTTCAAATGCGTAAGTAGTGGCCAAACCATTGTCACTATCAAGAGATTATCCTTCTCTCTCAAATATATATACTTCACTTATTATCTACTTCACTTATTATCTTTATACATTAATGTTTATTATATATATAAATCCCTAGCGAGAAAAGAAATTGTATTTTTTTTTTTTTGGAAAATCCTTTTTGCTATCAATAATTGATGAATCGGAGTAAGAGAAAAAGAGTTATTACATACGAAATACCTATATACCACTATATAATTTTATGCAAACACTTAGGTGTGTAAGTGTCATCCAATCAATATGTATGTTTCACTAAAATGACAAAACTATCTAACATGTACAAAAATTCTCCATGAATACTTTTCCAATAATTCAAATTCACAATAACTTATCTTAGAAATACTTAATTTAGGTACTTGAAAACTAAAGCAAAATTTAAGTTAAACTTCATCTTCAAAACCGTTCGTGGGACCCAAGGCGAGTAGAGAGAAAGAAAGAGATTCATGAATAGAATAAAAATAATAAATTGTCAATCAACAATTAAGGAAGCAGCTCAGTACATTTTTAATGAAGCTATATTTTTGAGGAGTCCGGAACCAATTGTTGTTTTTCTGGACTCAAAGTACATTAATAAGTATAAAAACAAAAGTTACATTTCTATATATAACGTCCAAATACAAGACGTTATACCTTAACGGTAACTTTTGCCGTTAAGATATAGCGTCTTGTATTTGGACGCTATATAGCCTGACAATTTGACTGACATATATAGCGTTCTTAATTTATACGCTATACATGTAGAGTACAAAACAAAAACGCTATACCTGACTGCAATTTTTAGTAAGGAAGTAAGTGTAAAAGTTGTGGTAAAAAAACTGTTCTCTAGATTCTTTCTGATGCAGTTTTTATTTTATATTTTGGGATGGGAGTTGGGGAGATCTTTTAAGTGAAATTATTATTGCACGAAGATGAAGAGGTAACAGAAAAAGTTTTAGGGTGTCAGTTTGAAAAGAAGATTTGCACCCAACTCAAGTAATAGCTGCTTGTTAGATAAATTATGGTCCTACTTTTAGACCTTACTCATTTTACGTATGATCCATGGGATGGTTTTGGATTTCTTTTCCTGGATGCATCTCTTCGGTTTCTGGCATAGGAGTTTTTTTGAAATAGGGGTAGAAAGAAAAAAAGAGGAACTCCTACTATGTTCTTATCGCGAGGACCGCTGGTTGATTGCCTGTTTTGCTGGTATATGCAGTCTAACAGCTCAATGGTTCATCTTACATCCAGCTTTACCAGTAAAATATGGAACAAAGGACTAAGAGGAAATTAGTCCCAAGAGGGCTATTTAAATTCCATTACACGACAGACTGCTAGTTTTATTTGATTGTCCCACTTCCAAGTGATGATTTTTCTTTAGTTTCGTTTTATTGTCTCTTCCCAGATATTTGTATGACCTTAAAAATCATTCCTATTTACTCACTACTAATATTTCTGTCGTCAATGTTTGTCTTCTGCAAGTTATTAAAACAGTCTTCCATTCAGGTTTACCAATTGCTGACGCACCCAAGAAAATGAGTGGTGTACATAAGAGGTGCTGGAAGTACATTGCAAATTTCAAGAAAGCCGAAGGAAGTCTTGATCAAATAAAGAAAGCTGAAGAAATAGCGTCTTCCAGTCAGGTATAGCGTTTTTTGTTTTGTACGCTATGTATAGCGTATAAATTAAGAACGTTATATATGTTAGTCAAATCGTCAGGTTATATAGCGTCTTGTATTTGGACGTTATATATAGAAAGGTAACCTTTTTTTTTTACACTTATTAATGTATTTTGAGTCCAAAAAATTAACAACTGGGTTCTGGACTCTATTTTTGAGCACGTACGGTCAAAAAGCACAGCAAAAAAGCTAGTATATTGTTTATGCCCTATTGGCTTTATCATATGTAGACGTTCTAACGAGACAACGTTATACAATTTAACTAATACTCCTTAGTTGATTATGTGAATACATCCTTAACAGGAATATACAAAGATGGAAGGTTAGCTATATTTATTATAATCGATGATGACGAGCTAGATGATGAAAGCACTCATTTTTTTAACTTGATCTACTACCCCAACTAGAATATCAAATTAGAAGTTGGATAGTCTTAGTATATCCGGATTGATTAATTTAGCCTTTTATTACTACTTAGAGATAAGGGCAAAGGTTGGTCAGATTTATAGTTTTTAAATACGCCATCCTCGGCAACATACAATCATCAAATTAAATTATTACAATCAGTCCCTGGTCGGTGGCTCAACAACAACAACAACCCAGTATAATCCTACCTAGTGGGGTCTGGAGAGAGTAGTGTGTACGCAGACTTTACCCTTACCTTGGGATAGAGAGATTGTTTCCAAATAGACCCACGACATCCTTCCCTCCAAGAACTTCTCTCCTTGCTCTTGGGAAACTCGAACTCACAACCTCTTGGTTGGAAATGGAGGTTGCTTACCATCAAAGCAACCCCTCTAAGAATCGAACCTGGGTCATTTGACCCAGCATTTTACGATTTACATTTTAATATAAAGTTTTTTTGAAGTTTCGGAGTTTAGGTTATGTCCCTTTCATCATAATAGCCATTTCTTCCTTTATGTGTCATGAAAACTGATGAAGATGGTGACAATTCATCGCCATTAATTGGGTGATATATCTCAAAATGAAATAATGGAAAAATAGGCAAATAAGCAGCATTCGTACTTTCACGGATTTTTGTTTTTCGTCCTTCAACTTCACGAATTTCATCCATGTTCAAATTGCGCTCTTTTCACCGCCTTGAACTTTTTTCTCTAGTTCTACATTTTTGATATCACCAGCTTTTCTATTATTGATTTTAAGTTTTATGCATTGAGGATGTTATAATTAAGTTATTTATAAATTGATTACAACTATTTTTTTTATAAGCATTGATTGATAACTTAATAAAATAATAATTAATATTGTAATATGTTATACAATAAACTATATTGATAGAGTAAAAGTATTACTATTGTTGTATATAACTTAAATCATCTATATTAGGTAGGATGATTAGACGTTCACCACATTTTAAACACACACACACATATATATATATATGTGTGTGTGCGCGCGCTAATTATACAAATTTGTCAAGTGTTGCTCTCACAAATTTTACAATTTCAGTTTCATAGGTTCAATATTTCGAATAGAAACTGTAAAAAATTGGGTCATGATACTAATATGAATTCATTTGATTATTCGACTTGATAAGGCTGTATGACTATATGTTGTCTAGGGTATTTTCCTTAATTATATGCAAAATGTGGGGTACATCGTACCATCTTCCAGACAAACTCAATCATTTTCGTCTAAAATAAATGAACAAAAATCTGACTTTACTGCCTTTCTCATTTAGGAAACAAGGGTTCCATTGCTAGTAAATTTAGCTACAGGTCAAAAGAATGAAGACAAAAATAAGCGAATAAAATAAGAATCTGCATTGGTAAATAACAACAGCAAAAATATTACTATTTGTGGATGGTATAAGATTTGCAGCTTATAGTCAGAACTCATAAATATCCAAAAGAAATCTAGTGAAAATCTGTCCTTGAGTTAATTTTGGACCAATATATAACGAGATCAAATTTCCAAAGAGTTGGAATCTCCCAAAATATTTCCACCCTTTTTTTACCCTATGGTTCCCATCAAGAACCCTGGTGAATATATATATATATATTTATTATATATACTACTAGTAATAATTTGTATATATCTAGAGTATTAAGAACCTTAACGCATTAAGTACTTTTTACAAATTGAGCCTATAAAAATGTCAAGAAGGTCTCATGAGAGAGTAATGGTAGCCATTTTTGTGAGACCAGTTTTGATGTCTTAATATCTGCTGAGGGAATCCTGATGATGCTGCAGCAGTTGCAAGTTGCTGAGGATGAGGGAGATTATTGGATTGCCATTGTTGACTATCACTTGATGAAAACGAAACCTCTCTTCTATTTGTAGCTCCAATTCGGCCCCCATTGCTGCTGCTTGGAAATTGAATCTAATAATTTGAACAAGCTTTAGAAGTATGACAAAATAAATATTCATAGAGGAATTACACTAATGTATTATAATTTTATACTATTTGTGTAACTTAACTTGTTATAGCAGGCAGTTTGATTATTTCTAGGTAACTCGTTCCATTTAATTATGGACGGTGAATATTATTTATCTTTTAAAATGATCTGATTTGTGTAGATATTTTTTTACTCTATTAGTTAGTATATAAAAATTAAAGTCTAGTGAAAATAGAATTCAACTTATATGCTCTTAATAGTGTAACAAATTATTATATATTATCAGTGTAATTTAACTTGTTGAATTAAATTGTTTGCTTTATTTTCCGATTACTAATTTTCTTCTTATAAGTATTGCCCTTTAATTATTTTTTAAGTGATCTAACAATGAAATAATTAGTAATAGAAGTTAAAATCAAGTTAAAATGGATACTGACATGATAATTTGACGAGTTGAAATGTGGTGGAAACGTCATTTGAATCATTTGGGATTCACCAGCTCTCATATATTGGTCAAACCTTTGCATTTCATTGTTGTTTGGCTTGAAGGAGCTAGGAGAATGTAGGTGCGTTTTACTCAAGAGCTGCAAGGTTTCCGACTCCTTGTACCCATCTCTTCTTCGGGCATCAACATCAATTGGACTAGTTTGATGCTGAAATTGAAACATGTTTAATGTTGAGTGAAAAAATACTACTACTAATAGTTGTTAAAAATGTAATGCTCAAGGTATCCCCACTGTAATTGTTCAATGTTGAGAGTGCAACGTATGATCTTGTCCCTAATAACAATCTCTTATATGAAAGACATGACATGTTTGAAACCACAGAATTTAAAACTTATTTATGGTATATTATATTCGTCTATGTTCTTGTAACACTTAGTGATGGTATTGATATACTGTCTATTTTCATCTTCTTCAACCAAGGGTCTATCGAAAACAGCTTCCAGGTGTAGGGGTAAGGTCTGCGTACACACTACCATCCCCCACACCTCATTAGTGAAATTTCACTGGATTGTTGTTGTTATTGTATGCACACTTGCCTGCATTGCACCCCCTTGAGGTGCGGCCCATCCACAAATTCTGCGTGAACGTGAGATGCACTTTGTGCATTCAATTGCTTTTTTTGAGATATATTATGCACACCTTTAGTTTAAGAACATAAAATTCAAGAATCTTCTTTAATTTATACTCATAAATTATTGCCCAATTAAATAGACATAAAATGAACAAGAATATAGGGACAAGGAAGAGAAAATGCAAGATAGAGGTTGGAAGAAATTAAGCTACAAAAGTCATATATGTACCTTGGGCCTCAAACCGTGGTGCCTCCAATCAGCTTCAAATTGCATTGGAGAACTTTTATCCCTATTATTATTATCCTCCATTTCTCGGCTGCTTTGCTTTGAGCTCGCGCCACCCAAGCTTAAGTCAAGGCTGTGATCTGCTGCCTTATAATTAGTACATTTTGAAAAAGCACATTTTACGACGATTTTTCTTTCTCTTTTCCTTTTAATTGTGGAAAATTACAACGCAAAATTGGAACCAAAGTAACAAATAACATATTTACCAGCTGAATTAAGTTCATTTTCATAAATGCTAAGATCGAAGTTCGTAACTGCATCCTTCCCATTACACTTGATGGCAGCTTTATCATAAGCCCTATGTACAAGAAAAAAATAAAAGGGTATTTTAGCAGTGCCGGTGCCAGAAATTTCGAAGAAACAAAAAATCCAAAAACTTTCAAGGGGATTCAATAATTTTAATATATATCAAAATTATTATTCTATTTGTTTAATGTGATTTAAAAACGAAGGAATTCAATTGAACCCGTTAAACACACTACTTAGCTCCGCCAATGTGTTTTAGTCCTCACTAGTGGTAGCACTAAGTGCAAGAAATTTAATCTAATATATTTGGCAAAGAAGAATAAATTCAGCAGTGGAGACACCCACCTGGCAGCTTCAACTTCAGTATCAAAGAGTCCCAAATAAACGTACCTGTTTGAAAAACAAAAAAAAAATAGACAATGGGAAGTCAATAGCAAGCTAAGCAAGGAATGGTAGTAGTGACAACAAAAGGATTATTCCTTGAAAATGGATTCAATTCAGGAGAATAAGATTAAGATAAGATTTTTCTTCTTTACTTTTTGCCCAATAACTGTCCCATTCTAGCTTCCCATCTACCACACTTGTGCAAAGTCACCCCTCTATACTTGGAACTTCCCCTCGGAAGACCTGTACTTTGTCTCCGTAATACATGCACAAATTCTTCCTTAGTCAGATTCTTCATCTGCTTCATATAGCAAACCAAAAAGAATATTTACAACATAAAATAAAATAAAATAAACCTTTTGCGTTTAATTTCATATGTTTCGTGTTGAGAATAACAGTGTAACACAGAATATAGGCAAATTGTGCATATAAACCGTTTGGTTCAACTGCAGCATTTATTTTTTACGAAACATAGATATATGGAATAAAAATCACTTACAATCTTATAATTTCAAATGAGTAATGGATTCAGTGATAAAAATATCAAAAAATGAAGTGTAAAAAAAAAAGTAAACTCACTGTTGAGGATAAGGGAGTCACTATTTAGGATTTGGAGAGAGTGAAATTAAAGTAGAAAAGCACATTCTTTCACAGTCTGTCACTTTGATCTGATGATGAACCTACCTGTTTTAAGTCATCCTCATAATCCTCCAGGTTAAAGTTTATGTCCGCCTCCACTCCCCGGAACTTAATTGCTGCCCTATCATATGCACTGAAACCACATTTTTTCTATTTAATCTTCTTTTTCAACTTCATCTCCCATTTTACAAGTAAATAAATTTTAAAGTTCAAGAATCAAAGAGCTCACCGAGCTGCTGCATGTGCTGTATCAAATCCACCTACAAAAATTGATCCTTTTTACATTAGTTTTCAAGGATAAGAAGATATAACTAAACATAGAGAAGAATGAAGGAAAAAAACAGTACCTAAATAAACTTGCTTCCCGCAATCCCTGAGAGATATATAATATAAGTGAATGAGAAAAACAAGTATGACTAAATTCTTGTTCAAAGAATCAAGAACTGCTTGAGAAAGAAAAAAAAGCCCAAGGGGAAGATATAGGGAAGTTAGCAAAGGTTGTTTCTTCTTATTTGTCTCAATTTTGATGGCATAATTATCCTAACTTGTATTGGCGGAAAGTATAATAGGAAATAATCAAAAGGTCAATATATATAGAAGTTGTTTATTAAGGGCTAACCATATGTGTGACTCCCACCGGCCAGTTCTCCGGTAAAAGGTGACACCACGATACTGCGAACTCCTAGACCTTGGACCACGCCGGCTTTTTTTCATAGGCTGCACTTGCTGCGACAACTCAGTGCCTTTTCCCAGTGGCAAATTACCAGATGTCTCCGAAGGATAAAATTTTACTCCAGCCCACTGGGCCCTTGGAAATCTAGAGGATCTATCATCAAAATCGGAAGCAGCTCCAATTTCCAACTCATCAACCGGAAAAAACTGCCGGGTAACCGGCGGTTCACTCTCCGATGACAAGTTGTCGTCGTTACCCGGAGCTACCATACAGAAACCGAAGATTTTACTCGGATTAGTTGTTCTCTTTTTCTTACCTTTTTGTCCATTATCTTCCTCTTCTTCTTCCTCGGAACCATATTCCTCAATATTATTATCGACTGCTGATGAACTTGAATTAGAAACGGATCCAACACCTTTACCTTTCTCGTCATCATTTTCTTCTGGTTCATCGCCCCTTAAATTATGTGGAGAGTCGTTTAGATTCCACATTTCTCTCTATGATTGATGTCTTCAGTTTCCTAACCTATATATATAAATGTTTTCTTTTCTTTTCTTGTTGCCTTTTTCTTTCCTATCTGTCTAAATAGATGTGTGGAGTTTAATATATGACTAATAATGGTAAGATGGAGCTTTTTGCTGAGTCTTCAAAGAACACAAGAAACCTACGACTTAAAGAGAGAGGTTAAGTTGTTGCAAGAAAAGGTTTTGAGAGAGAGAGAGTGAGTGTGTACTTTTGATAGGCTTGGCTAATAAATACGAGTATATGTTCACTACTAACTAGTTGTATTTTCACTAGATCTTGTGGCATTCCTCTCTTGGCTGGCCGAAAAATTTAAAAATAGCCGGATTTACAACTGATCATTCAAAATTAGCTCAATTTCAAAAGTAATCGAAATTTAATCACTTTTCATGTAAAGATAAATTTGAGCGAAAACACTGTTCAAAATTCGGAAAATACGCTCGTATATTATACTGGACTTCCAGCATAAGTATGCTTGAACTCCAGCATATTATACGGGAGTTACAGGATAACTATGCTGGAACTCCAGCATAAGTACACTAGAACTCCAGCATAATATACTGGAGTTCCAGCAAGTATAAATGTCCAGTATAATATACTGGAGTTTGGAGCACCGGTGCTCCAGTCTCCCGTATATTATACAAGAGTCAGCAAAGTATACCGGTCCAGCATAATATGCTAGAGTTCGTACACAGATGCACCGAACTCCCGTATATTATGCGGGACCGGTCTTTATTGCAGCAAAATAGTAGCTATTTTTTATTGACTTCGTAAACGATGACTATTTTTAAATGACTAGTCCGAAATTGGCTATACCATGCTATTTTAACAATACAGCATAGACTAGGCCCGACTTAGAACCTCTACACGAAAGTAGCCAACCACAACCATAATTCCAAGCCCACCCACTCCGAGATTTTACTATTCAATATGCTGTACCAAGAGCATTTTTATTGCTCATCTTGTTACTCTGATTTTTAAGGATGTTTGATTGTAATTATATATTAGGTGATCTGATATTACAAAAAATATTTTGCAGCACTGTTGATATATATGCTATAAAACTTAAACTCCACCCACCCGGGGCAGATTTAGGGGACGAAACGGTGTTTACTTGAATCCCTTTCGCAGAAAAATTACACTGAATATATAAGGTAAAATCTGTTTTTTATCACTATATATTATGTTTTGAATCTCCTTGACATAGCCCAAAAGCGTAGCTTAGTAGTTAAGGGGTCTCAAAGCCTTTGTTAGGTCATTGGTTCTATTCCCTTTTCAACTTTTTTCTTTTTTTAATCCTTTTAGCGAAAATTCGGTCTCCGCTAATGTACCCACCCCGCTCATCCTTTTTCATTTTTCTGTCTACCGACTAGCCAACCATATAGTGGAGTATCTCTTATTCCCAATGACTGGTGAAGAACACCACTTTTTCCCTCTTGTTTTGTCATTCATAAATACTTTTGCTCTCCTTTTGTTTATTAAACTCACTTTTTCTGTTTTCTGTAAATATATATGCTCCAGTTTTCAAGTGTTGTCCCCTTTAGGGCTCTTCGTTTAATCACTCTCTTTACACTCTTTAATGAAATGAAAAGTGTGTGCCAGTGACTTTTACTGATCTCAATATCTATCTGATATATTTTCTTATTGGCTAGCTGTAAGTTAAGTAGAAAAAAGAAAGAACCATTCTTAACCACTCGAACAGCATTCCTCCATCTGTGATATTCTCTCTCTCTTTCTCTCTCTAGTAGATCTCTCTAGTAGACTTGTACTATATACTTTTGTATTATTGTATATGTATGTGTATTTTACCCATTAATGGAAATGGACAGTACCAAGATTAGAAGGAAGACTTAATTACTTTTATTAGCTGTACTTAGTTATCATTTCGCTGTCATTTGTACTCTCACGTCAGACAAACCATTTAAACATTTACTGCTTGCATTCAGCGCTTTTGTTTTTACCTTGTTTTTACCTTTTGGGATGCGAAATGTAACAAATGAAGTTTATGAGAAGTTTTATTTTGTGTCTCGTCTAATTTATACTAGTTATATGAGGCTTCTTTTTGTCTCATAAATTTGTGAACCTCAATCTTACACTTCTGGGTCCACAGAAATCTGGGTCCACAAAATTGTGAGATAAAAAAGTTGTCTCATACAATTAGTGTCAATTGTATGAGACAAAATAAAATTTCCTGAAGTTTCATTATGGTTACCGAGTGTAAGCTAGCGTTTGTCTATAGATTTCTAAATTTGTTTTGAAAAATCTGATTTGGGTAAAGTTTGGTTTGAAGATGAAAATATGTTTGGACATACGTTTTCAAAACATATTTACCAAATTTATTTTGGAAAAACATATATATTATTAGTGTTTGTAGGCTAGCGTTTTACCAAATTTATTTTGAAAAATCTGATTTAGGTAAAGTTTGGTTTGAAGATGAAAATGTGTTTGGACATATATTTTCAAAACATATTTCCCAAATTTATTTTGGAAAAATATATATATTATTAGTGTTTGTAAAGATTTTGGCCCAAAACCATCTATTGAGCTGGTTTTGGGATTTGGAATTTTGCCAAAATATGGGTAAAATCTATGGCCAAACATGTGTTTGCCAAATAAAACTCAAATTTATTTTGGCAAAATCTATGGCCAAACGGGTCCTTAAATAATTTGACCCAAAACTAGCTATTGAGCTGGTTTTGGGATTTGGGAATTTGCCAAAATATAGGCTAAATCTATGGCCAAACGTGTGTTTGCCAAATAACCCAAATTTATTTTGGCAAAATCTATGACCAAATGGGTCCTAAGTCAAGAGGTTTGAGGTCATTCAGTTTATAACTAAATTAAGTATTGGTTTCTGTTTTTTTTATTATTATTACATTAGATCTGAGAGGGATTTCAACCTTATGGGTTCTCATTTTAGAACGACGATTTGAAGTGTTAGTGACTGAGTTTAAACTTTATATTTTTATATATTTAATGAATTTTAAACATCAAATACACTGTTTAAGCAAAAGTTACTAAGTTCAACCGAACGCATAATTAACTTGGCTTGTGCCTCCGCCCCTGCATAAGGGTAGGGGAAGAAAATGTGGAGGAAATTACAAAGCGGAGAATGAAATCCTCACGATTAAGGTGAAAATTCAAATAGCCAATCAACTAAGTTCCTAAGCTAGCGTTTTGTTGATTGGAGTTAGTAAAATAAGATGATAAGTTAATTATGGTTAGAAATGTAACTATAGATTGTGGTTAGGAGTAAGTTAGTTAGTAGAGTGTTAGAAGTCAGTTATACTGTAGGTTTACAAATACACAACACACTCGTGTATAGAGATACGGTTGTATCAGTTCTTTTGAATAACATATTTAATTTCTCATTCTTTGAGTGTTGCCTTCTCTTGCATGTCTTCTTCCTCAAGTTCAACCTTTAGATCCATGGCAGCTAACATGATATCAGAGCCACCGGAGAAGATCGAAGGCAGTTCTCAAGCTAGTCCTTACTCTCGTTACTTCAATTTCACAACTCTATGGTAAATTGTCCAATTGTAGCGTGATCAGGGCCAACCCTGTACTACTACAAAGTAGAGAGAGTGGTCGAAGCAGCTTTTACCCGAGAGGGTCGAGATTGATTTCCACAGGGAGCTAGAAATGGGAATTGGGTTCCTATCTAAACTAGAGATGCATAATTGCTCTTAATTGCACTTCTAACCATAGCTGATCTTTTGATTACTACTAATATTATGCTAATAAGATGCTAAATTAAGCTAAGAGTAAGATACTTGAAAGGTTGTCTAAACAGTTAAGAAGGGCACTAGGGAAGTGACTTTCTCCTAGGTGGATACTTGACGGGTTCTCGAGTCTAAGGCAAGGTTGTCATGTTGGGGATTACGATATAACCAATGCACTAAACTTCTCACTCTATACCTCTCGGTAGTTTGAGCGATTTTGCCCTAATTGACTTTCTCAATATCAATTGGGTATGATAATTTGTGCAAGAAATTTAGGTTCAAATAGGGTATTACTATCTCTAGGTTTAACCCTTTAATTGGGGCTATCAATCTCTTGAATACACCCCAATTCCTTATTGGGCTAATTTTTTTAGACTCAAGTCCTCTTTCTCAAGAAGAACCCAAGTCAAATAGGCAATTAGTGTTTGCAACCACTAATTAAACATGGAAACCACAAATTAGTCCAAATATCAAACACCCATAGACATTCAAGCCTTAAAACTCAAGACCCATCAAATACTCATACTAGGGTTGAGCCACAACCCTAGCTAATGGGTTTAGCTACTCATGATAATAGAAGAAAACAAAGAAATAGATGAAGAAAAACCCATAAGATTTAATTACAAGCTAATACTTGAAGATTCAATGATAAAACTACTCTAAAATTACTCAAAATGGTTAAGAAACCCTGTTCACGAGTGCAGCTCAACGTCAGAATACAACTGGTGACCTAAAAATGGGAAAAGAAACTATTTATACTAGGCCAAATTTTCTGGACAAAAATACCCCTGTGGGGGTAGTGCGGTCCGCACAAAATCGATTGCAGACGCAGTGAGGCTTCTTTCCTTTCAACTCTACTCTCTGAACTTGGCCACCGCGGGCCGCACAAAATGCACCGTGGCCGCGGTGGCTTCTATTGCGGTCCGTACAAAAAGGACTATGGACCGCATTGGCATTGATTCTCCAAAGTCCCACCTCTCTGAACTCCTGCTATGCGGACTGCACAATATCGAGTGCGGCCGCGATAAGGCCATTGCGGTCCGCACAAAATGCTTTGCGGATGCAATGCTTGATTTTCCAAAATTTTCACTCTCTGAATCTCTTCATTGCGTACCGCACCAAATGTAATGCGGCCACAGTGGACCTGTTGCACTATGCTTGGACTTGTTCTTGGTACTTGTGCATGTTTTACTCCTTTTTGAGCTGGTATTGACTAGTTGTCACCTTTTTGACCAAACCCTGCAAACAAGTACAACATGTAAGCCTTTGGGACTATTTTGTACACATTTTTAATAAAAGCTCAAGTAAGAAGGAGTGTAAAATGAACCATAATCCCTAGTTATGATAGCGTGTAGCTGAAAGGCTAGAGTTTACTCTTGAGAAGCAGCTGAAAATGGCAATTGGAGAAGAAATGTTAGGTGAAATTTCATTTCCAGCAACTACAACCTCTGGTAATGTCAATCCTGCCGCCGGCACAACTGTATTTCCATTAATTGACCACAATCATCCACTCTTCCTTCAACTAACAGACACTCCTGGTAGAACTCTGATTTCTCTTCAACTTACTAGTTCAAATAACTATGTGATATGAAGTATGTCTATGAGGATTGGTCTGTTAGGGAAGAGCAAGTTAGGTTTTGTAAATGGCCGATTTCCTAAGTCTAAATTTGAACCTGATCAATAGGAGAAAGTGAATGTTGTAGTCCTCTCATGGATAATGAATGCAGTAAAGACATCTTTACTTAGTAGTGTAGTATATGCCTCTAATGCTCATAAGGTTTGCGAGGACTTAAAGGAGAGATTCGATAAGATAAATGGATCTAGGGTGATGTATCTTCATAGAGAGACTCATAACCTCACTCAAGGTACCATGTCTATTGCTGAATACTTCTCCAAGTTAAGAGATCTTTGGGATGAATTTGATGCATTAATTCCCTGTCCTGGTTGTCCATGTCTTGAATCAAAAAAAAATATTCCCAACACTTTGAATATCACAGGATACTACAGTTTCTGAAGGGATTGAATGAGTCCACTCACAGTCAAGGAGCCAGACTATGATGATGTCTCCAATTCCAAGTATTAACAAAGCCTACTCTCTACTGATTGATCAAGGGAGCCAAAGAAGTCTGGCTAATTTCACTCAGACTAGTCACATTGTTGAAAGCATAGAAGAAGTTGTATTCTATAGTATTAAGAACCCAACAAATGTAGGTGGAAACTTCAAGTTTAGAAAGAATCAGGTTCAGTATGAATATTGTCACTATAAGGGACACACAATGGAGAACTGCTTCAAACTTCATGGCTATCCATCAAACTTCAAAGGAAAGAAAAAGAGGCAGAGTTCTGGAGCCTATGCAAAAAGTGTGAGTAGTAAATGTTGTAGAAGTAAGCAATCAGCAAGCTTCCTATGAAACTCAAACAGGCTTGCAGCAAGTCCAGCAAGCTTACATGCCTCAATTTACACAACAACTCCTATCAACACTCCTGCAGTTCCTTTCTTTACCAAAGAATAGTACCAACAGATTCTTCAGATGCTGTCCAAAGGGGATGGAGAGGGTCCAGAATCATCCACCAAGTTAGCTGCTACAGGTACTCTAATTACTCTAATGTCCAATTATCTCAAGCATAATTGGATTATAAACACAGGAGCCTCAAATCATATAACGTCACAACTTGATGATCTTACCTCTTGTCAAGCAATCCCCAGTTTAGAGAGGTGCACTAGTCAATTACCTTATGGGAATATAGTCTTTATATCACATAAAGGAACCTCCTCAGTACTTAGAAATAACAATATCTCTATGTACTATATATTCCAGACTTTAGATACAACTTACTCTCAGTGTCTCAACTGACCAAAGAACTCTAATGCGTGGTTGCATTCTTCCCTGACTTTTGCATTTTGCAGGATCTCTTCATTGGTTAGGTGAAGGGGATTGGTAAGGAGGATCATGGTTTGTACATACTTCAAGGAGGATCATCACAATATTTTGTAGCAACACTAGAAAATAAGTGTGCTCACACAACCAACTTACTTGATTCTGAAGTAGTATGGAATGGGAGATTAAGACATGCTCCTATTGATGTAATAAGGAAGTTAGATGCTCTTAGTACCTTAAAGACAGGAACTCATCATTGTCATGTATGCCTAGTTGCTAAACAGTCTAGATTGCCATTTTCTCTAAGTACATCAGTATCTCAATCTGCATTTGACCTAGTTCATTATGATATCTGGGGGCCATATAGAGTTCCCTCTCATAGTGGTAAGAGGTATTCTATCACAATAGTTGATGACTATACCAGATACACTTGGATTTTCTACTTATCTTCAAGTCAGAAGTTATAGTTATAATAAGAGACTTTCTAACTCAAATAAAGAACATGTTTTCAGCTTCCATAAATGTTTTAAGAACTGATAATGGTATTGAATTTTTCAGTAATGAGTTCGAACAGTTGCTCTCCAGTCTTGGCATCTTTCATCAGAGTACATGTGTTTACACTCCTCAACAAAATGGAATTATTGAGAGGAAACACAGAACCATCTTAGACATGGTTCAGGTCTCTCAGGTTTCATGCTGTTGTTCATCTAAGGTTTTGGGGTGAATGTGTCACCAATGCAGTCTACCTCATCAACAAGCTGCCATCTAGAACACTTGGGTAAAATCACCATTTGAGTTGCTTTACTTGCATCCTCCTTCTCTGCAACACTTAAAGGTCTTTGATTGTGTATGTTATGCAGCATATCCCGGAATTGTTTACAAGTTTTCACCAAGAGCCATTCTTGTTGTCTTCCTGGGCTATTCTTCATCTCAAAAGGGTTATGTTCTATATGAATTGAACTCTAAGTCCCTATTTGTTAACAGAAATGTTGTGTTTCAGGAAGACATTTTCCTTTTTAAGAATATGTTATCTTCTGGTAGTACTATTTTTCCTATAATGGATCTGCTTTCACCAATCAGTGCAGATCCTAGATTACCTACCACTGATTCATCCCCTGATGCTGATGTTTCTCCATATGAAGTTGGTGCTACATCTGAGGGGGAGACTCCTATCTCTCCTCTTGCTAATCCTCACCACATTCCAGACCAGTCTACGCTTCCTGTAGGTGATATACATGATAATACAACACATGTTGATACTCCTGATGAGGCTCACACTAATTTTGCAGAAGCTGTTGATGCTGCAGCTCCTAGTGTAGTAGTTAATCTACCTAATGTTATACCTACTCAAGTTAGAAAATCCTCCAAGCCAAGTAAGCCTCCCTTATAGATGCAAGATTATGTGGTGAAATCCAATTCTACTAGGTGTTCTTATCCTATCTCAGTTTATGTGAGTTATACTCATATTACTCCCTCATACAGTCAGGTGTTGTCAGCTTATTCAGCATGTTCTGAGAGCTACTAATCCTCAGTGGGTAGAAACTATGAAGCTTGAGATTGCAGCCTTAGAGGAAAACAAAACTGGATCATAGTTGATATGCCTTTTGGAAAAACACCAATAGGGTGCAGGTGGATCTTCAAAATCAAGTACAAGGCCTAAGGAGAGGTTGAAAGATATAAGGCCAGGCTTGTAGCCAAATTCTATAGTCAAAATGAAGGGATGGACTACATGGAAACCTTCTCCCCTGTAGCTAAAATGGTAACAGTTAGGTCCATTGTAGCTCTTGCTGCCTCCCAGCACTAGATAATTTACTGGATGGATGTTCATAATGCATTCCCTAATGGTGAATTGGTTGAAGAGGTGTACATGCATATTCCATAGGGGTTTGCTAGATAGAGGGAGACTAAGAAGGTCTGCAAACTCTACAAGTCCCTATATGGTCTTAAACAAGCACCAAGGTAGTGGAATATAAAGTTAACAGAGGTACTTTTGCAGATAAAATTCAAATAGAGTCACTATAATTATTCACTGTTCATCAGAGGAAACAATAGTAAAACAGTTATCATCCTTGTGTATGTAGATGACTTGTTGATCACATGGAACAATGATAAGTTACTTTGTGACACCAAAATAGAGTTACAGAAGAAGTTCAATATGAAGGACCTAGGGGAATTGAAATTCTTTCTGTGAATTGAATTTGCTAGATCAAAGAAAGGAATCCTTATGTGTCAAAGAAAGTATGCAGTGGAATTGATATCTGTAGCAGGTTTGAGTATAGCAAAGCCTTCTGGTACACCATTAGAGTTGAATCAAAAACTCACATCTGTAGAGTATGACAAATGCATTCAAAACTGCAAACAAGAAGGTGATCAGGAACTCAAGAATTCTAGTTATTATTATAAACTTGTAGGAAGGCTGCTGTATCTCACCATGACAAGACCTGATATTGCCTTTGCTGTTCATGTCTTAAGTTAGTATATGCACTGTCCCAAAGTGTCACACATGGAAACTGTTCTTAGAGTAGTGAGAATATATCAAAGAAGCACCAGGCTTGGGGTTACTTATGCCTGCAGAAAGTAAAGACAAGTTGGTTGCCTACTGTGATTCAAATTGGGGATCATGTATAGAGTCAAAGAGGTCAGTTATTTGGTACCTGGTCAAGTTTGGAAATGCATTAGTGTCTTGGAAGTCGACGAAACAAATAATTATGTCCCGAAGTTCAGCTGAGACCGTGTTCAAAAGTATGACTTCATGTGCAACAGAAGTCACTTAGATGGTAGGGCTGTTTAAAGAACTTGGAGTTAGAATTCAGCTGCCTATAAGTTTGATATGTGACAGCAAGATTGCTATACAAATAGCTGTTAATCCTATTTTCCATGAAAGGACCAAACATATTGACATTGATTGTCATTTTGTTAGAGAGAAAATATGTCAAGGATTGCTAAAGGCAGAGTACATACATACTAAAGATCAGCTAGCAGATTTATTGACAAAGAGCTTGTGGAAGTTTCAACATGATCATTTACTAAACAAACTAGGAGTGAAGAATGTATATCAACCATCAGCTTGAGGGGGAGTATTGGCTAGAGTTAGTAAAACAAGCTGATAAGTTAACTATGGTTAGAAATGTAACTATTGACTGTGGTTAGGAGTAAGTTAGTTAGTACAGTGTTAGAAGTCAGTTATACTGTAGGTTTATAAATACACAACACACTCATGTACAGAGATACAATTGTATCAGTTCTTCTAAATAACAGATTTGATTTCTCATTCTCTAAGTGTTGCCTTCTCTTGCATATCTTTTTCCTCAAGCTCAACCTGATTCATGGCAGCTAACACGTTTGAACATAGATTTTATTGAAATTTGAAAAAAGAGTTTTTGAAGTTGTGTTGAAAAAGAATTTTTGAAAGTTGAAGTTGTATTTTAGACATACATTTTATTTGAAGAAAAGTTTAATTTTTGTGAGTGGAAAAAATATTTCACCCAAAAACTGATTTGGGAACTTGGAAATTTTTGGATTTTTTTCTCCCAAATCATATTTTATAAACAATTAGTGTTTTTTTTTTTTTTTTTTTTGTAAAAATAAAGCCAAAATCTATGGTCAAATGGAGCTAAAAATCCTTTAAGCATTGTAATTTACTTCATTAGTACTGGTGGAATAATATATTTGTTAAAAGATGTTGATTTGCACCCGTTCTGCTGTATGTTCTGTCTTGATTTATGTGCTACTAATTATGAACTAGTGGGGCAATTTTTTGCCTTTGATGATGAACATTTTCAGAAAAATTCCAAATATCTTTATGAATAAAATTATGATTTACAAAGAATGGTTTTCATTGATAGTATTATAGTACTAGTACATAACCTTAATAATAATAATAATAATAATAATAATAATAATAATAATAATAATAGTAAATTGGGAGAGTACAGGAGGTTATTTTGGGAATAAGATGGAGGGGAATTATTGTGAGTCAGGGCGATGGCAGAGGGGGTGGAGGGGTTTGGTTACAGAAAAAGGAAAGTAGAATAATAGCAAAAACTGGAAATACTTTCCAGAAAAGTCCAATCCAAGAGTACTAAAAGGGGCCACTCTTTGCCTCATTTTGCTCTTCAAGTAACCAATGGCCAATGCCAACATCTGACTTGTGTACCTCGTATTTAATATGCCCCTCCCCTCTTCACCACTCTCACGTTTTCAGCGTCTGCCTTTCACTTTCCTTACCCCAATATTGTCACACCCCCCCCCCCCCCAACCAAAAAAAAAGGGGATTTAATGAATAGAAGCACCAAGGCGTCAGTTGTGGTTATTTTATTAAAATAAAACAAAATAAGTAAATATTTTGTTTATTCGTTTATTTTACTTTTAGGGTAAGCAAACGTGTCACTTAGTTGTCAAGGAGGAGATCAAATGAAAAAAATTACGTAACTAAAATTCTTTGTCGACGTATGAGATATTTTTTTATCTTACAATTTTGTGAACTTAAATTTGTGAACTCAAAAGTATAAAAGTTAGGGTCCACGACTTATATTAGTTGTGTGAATCACACAATAGAACTTCTCGGGAGTCTAGGCTTCTTGTTAATGATGATTGATCCTATTCTTT
The DNA here is from genome assembly GCF_000393655.2 of Nicotiana sylvestris. Taxonomy (NCBI): domain Eukaryota; kingdom Viridiplantae; phylum Streptophyta; class Magnoliopsida; order Solanales; family Solanaceae; genus Nicotiana; species Nicotiana sylvestris. The sequence continues at coordinate 139,676,767 of NC_091058.1, forward strand.
TTCGCCTTATGTATTCATTTTCAATTATGTGTGAGGCAAGGAAACTCTTACATTTGGTTAAGTAAAGCTTAATTATTGTCTTATTTACATATCCCAATTCACAATAAGGTATATTTTGACCTTTGACACATTTCATATGAAAAATATATATTTTGACTAAATTACTCTTAATTAAAATTTACATATCATTAACTTGATACATTGTGATATGTAAATAAGGATAAATTTAAAAAAATTAAAGTTTTTGATTATATAAAAAATACTTATTTGGACCAAAATAAAAAAGTTTAAAAGTCATTTATTATGAACCAGAGAGTACTGAATAAAACGGTATCATAAGCCTAATAAAGATTTCAAAATTCCTATATAGATATAAAGAAGTCGCGAATGAAGAGCCTTGAAGATTAACCCAAATTGCCATGGCATTTGATGCTCATGTGCAGAGGTAGTAAATGAAAGTTTAAACAAATTAAGAAGTTCTTTTCTGCTTGGTAGGAATTCTTAGAAATGCATAGATAAAAAGGGTAATTTGATGCCTCAAGGACATTTCATGGTATTTAGCAGGAAAATGGACCCTTTAATGGTTTGTGTTTCACTTCCAAAATTAGTTATCAACCTAAAAAAGTTGTTCCCCGTAGCTTGGGGGAACTAACTTTACATATTGTAGTTTTTTTTTTTTTTTCAAATCTATCCTTGCTCTAATAAATGGTCCGTACTTTCTTTTAAAAAAAGTTTTTCATCAATAATTACACACATCACGAGGAGAGATAAAGTAAATTTAGTCAAAAAAAAACTTTATGATCATTATAATGGAGTTTTTCATCTGTGAAATTTGCAACTCCAAGAAATTACAAGACTAAAATGTGGTTAGCCGTGCTATTATTACAATGAAGAGGTGCACCATTAGGTCAGCCCAATTTGCTTAAAATGGAAGGTCTAATTCACCGTTCGATAGCCACCACACAAATTAAATTCCCTAGTCGAATACGTCCATGAGACAATTGTTGGACTTGGAGTGGGGTTCCAAAGACGAAGGGCATCCTACAATAGAAAAGGGGGAAGTGGGTTCTGAACTTTTGTTAGTATTCATCATGAGCTCATTTTCCTAAAGTGGAAACAGTTTAGATGGGCCTTCCCCTACCCCAACCTCACATGGCCCAAGCAAACTTCCTAGACCCCTGTGCCTTATATTTGGGTAGGGGTGTTCATAAAAATCCGAAAAATCGAACTAAATCGAAAATCAAATCAAACCAAACCGATTAAAATAACCGATACTTTTTGGTTTTGAAATTTAAAAACCGATCAAATTTAGTTTGGTTTTGGTTTAATTAAAAAAAATCCCGAACCAAACCGAATATAGAAGTAACTATTTTAAATTTAGAATTACATATATATATATATATATATATATATATACACTTTTATACAAAGTTTCAAAATTTTTATAGTAAATGTTAATCGTTTGCACTTTTAATACAATTCTTTACCCTTACATTCTAGTTTGATTGGTAGTTTTCTTTTGTTAAGTGTAAGAATCTATTTCATGTTAAAAATAATATATTTTTAATTGAGTCCTTAAATTATTCATCACTATTTTATTCAATTATCATCAATATATCTTGGTAAATAATAGATTTCTCAAAGGGCAATTGATTTGATAGTGTTACGTTAAAAATGTGGTCGCCGAATTATGTGTTTGGTAGTGTATATATTGTATTTAAGAAAAAAACCGACAAATAACCGAAAAAATCGAAAAACCAACATAAACCGAATCGAGAAAAAACCGACTTAATTGGTTAGGTTTGGTTCTAATATTTGAAAAATCGACTTATTTAGTTTGGTTTCTTTTTAGGGAAAAACCGATCCAAACCAAACCATGAACACCCCTATTTAGGGGTTTATATTTGGGGGAAGTGCACAGTTAGTCACTAATTAGAGTTATATTTACTTTTAAGCCACTACTTAAAATATATTTACTTTTTAATTAGTTTTACCGCCCGAACAGATATACTCCTGTGCTAAACATAATGTCCTTACCTTCATGAGTGTTGTGTAAATATTAAGGACAAAGTATCTTAAATTAACACCTTCTGTTTTAAACTTTAGGACATCTTGTTCTTAAATTCATATGTGCAGTGTAAATGTTAATGACATGGTGTCCATAACATCATGAGTGTTGTGTAAATATTAAGGATAAAGTGTCATGTATTGCACCTTTTGTTGTTAAACTTTAGGACATCATGTCCTTAACTTTAGATGTGCAGTGTAAATATTAGAGACATTGTGTCCTTAATTTCATGTATGTAGTGTATATATTAAGGACATAGTATCCTTGACTTCATGAGTGTTGTTTATTAAGGACATGGTGTCCTTAACTTCATGAGTGATGTGTAAATATTAAGGACAAAGTATCATGTATTTGCACCTTCTGTTGTTAAACTTTAGGACATCATATGCTTTATATGTGCAGTGTAAATGTTAAGGACATGATATCCTTAACTTCATATATGCAGTGTAAATATTAAGGACATAGTGTCCTTGACTTCATGAGTGTTGTTTATTAAGGACACGCTGTTCTTAACTTCATGAGCATTGTGTAAATATTAAGGACAAAGTCGTGTATTTCAACTTGTTGGTGTGATGGAGTTGCACCTGGTTCAGCTGGTTGTTGTCGTTAACGGTTGACATATTTGACTAAAGATCGAAAAGTGAACAGATTATCAAATTCCCGACAACAAGACCAATTTGCTTAACCCAAAAATAAGTTTTTCGATCAAAGTCAATATCTAGAAGAAATCGGGTTATTGATAACCGAAATTTACTTCACTTTCCAAACAATTTGAAAGAATAAATCAAGGAATGAAAATGGTTGACAAAGAAAGTAAGAAATTAACCAATAATCATTCCTAAAATTATGGCTTAAGGCTCTGAGAGTAAAGCAAAGAGTAACGGTATGAATTTCAATGATAATCGTTTCTTGCATTACAAATGAGATTTCAGTCCTTATATAAGAGCGATATAATTATAACGGTTCCCTTACTTAATTTGGGCTCACTAAAGGTATTAATTGCCCTAATTGCCCGCCACCATGTACAACTGTAATAGAAGCATTTATGACTGAATATTCCTTGTAACTGCTCCGATTTTTCTTCCTTATTTATGACAGATTCGTATATCTTTCCTTCTTTACAGCCTTTATTCATATCATTCATCAGTGTAATCCCGTTGGTATTTCTTCCATACCTTTTTCGTATTCTTTGACTTATTTTAATTGAGAACACTACTTGTCCTTACATCGATGTTCCACGTATCATGCCACGTCAATTTATTGGTAGCCATGTGCCATGTCTTTTTCCATCAATACAAACCTCATAATTGCGCGGGGGTGGGAGGTGGGGGTGGAAGAAGACCACCAAATTTCCCTATACATAGGGGTGTTCATAAAAATTCGAAAATTCGAACCAAACCGACCAAAGAAAATCGATACTTTTTGGTTTGGTTTGGTTTTGAAATTTAAAAACTGATCAAATTTGGTTTGGTTTTGGTTTTAATTAAAAAAAAAACCCGAACTAAATCGAATATAGGAGTAGCTATTTTAAATTTATTATTACACCTATATATATGTATACTTTTATACAAAGTTTTAAAATTTTTATAGTAAATATTAATCATTTGCACTTTTAGTACAGTTCTTTACCTTTATATTCTAGTTTAATTGGTAGTTTTCTTTTGTTAAGTGTAAGAATCTATTTCATGTTAAAAATAATATATTTTTAATTGAGTCTTTAAATTATTCATCACTATTTGATTCAATTATCATCAATATATGTTGGTAAATAATAGATTTCTCAAAGGGCAATTGATTTGATAGTGTTACGTTGAAAATGTGGTCGCCGAAATGTGTGTTTGGTAGTGTATGTTTTATATTTAAGAAAAAATTGACAAATAACCGAAAAAATCGAAAAATCGACATAAACCGAATCGAGAAAAAACCAACTTAATTGGTTTGGTTTGGTTCTAATATTTGAAAAACCGACTTACTTGGTTTGGTTTCTTTTTAGGGAAAAACCGATCGAAACCGAACCATGAACACCCCTGCCTTTTTGGTCGAGAATGATATGATTATTTGTGCGACCAACTTGATTATTTTTTCTTCTGATCATTACGGGTTGCTTCTTCCCCCTCATAACATAATTGCTTATGAGAAATTTATTTGCATCTTCTATAAAATCAGGGCGGTCCGACGAATTTTATGGCCTAAAATCAAATATTATAAGGGGCCTTAATTTTTTTTAAATTTTTATTTATTTATTTATTGAAGTATATTTTTCTAGATTTTCTTAAATACAAAGTTAGTAATAATTTTTTTATAATCAGTAACTCCTAATAAGTATTTATCAATCGACAATATAACTAATCCACTTAACCTTTTTTGAGACATTATTAATCTTAGGTAAGATTTTATCAATTTTAATTTTTGAAAATTTTTTCCACTAAAGCAACGGTAACATGAGTTATTAACATTATTTCATAAGCAATATAGACATTTGGAAAAGAATCAAATCTTTTTATTTGATTGAGTGTATCAATTAAACTACTATCTTCTAATTGTACTATTTTTCTTAATACTTTTAATTCGAAAATAAATCTAAACCATCAATACTGAATTGATTATTATGCTTTAAGGAACATTCAAGATTAAAGGCAATATTTTTTTAAATTTCCATCTAGTGATCTTAGTTTATACCGCTAGATAGAATACCAAAAATATTTTCATATGCTTCGAATTGTTCAAATATATTATTGAAGTGAAAAAATAGCCTCGTCTACTATATAAAAGTAATCAATAGGTAAAGTAGGAGACATCTATATTTTTTCTCCGGGGAATCCATCAAATGAAATGTAAATAACCTGTCCTCTAAAGGACTCTTCGAAAGATCTTGAGATTTCATTATCAACATCCTCATCAAATTATTACTTCCTATATATCACACATTTTTTTACAAAATACGGATTCAATATTCATTTCAAGTGTAATTTCCTTGGCAAAAATTATAGCAGTTGCAAATCCTTCTTCTCTATATTTGTTAAAGAAAGAAATCAAACTTTTTCACTTCATAGATTTTTTCTTAAACTTATACATAACCTATTAGGTGTAATAAAAAATGAGGTCTCCACAAATGTGGTGCCTAAAGCAGTTGCTTTACTTGTTTTATGGGAGGACCGTCCCTGTATAAAATAAATAGTGTGGTTGGTGGTGCTTAATATTATATTACTATTTTAGCCTAGCAACTCGGCTGGTTGGTTGTTTGGCATTTGCTAATTTTTGCCTATTTTTATTGAAAACGCCGTGTAACAATAACCATATTAATGGGATACTTCCCAAATTAGGGGCCTGTAGGCACTACATTCTCACACCATAAGTATAGCTGGTGATCAAATTTTGTGCAAAAATTTAAGAACTACCCGAGTAGCCGTTTGTAGGAATTTAAGATTCCTTTTTCTTGTTACATCTTTGTGTATCTTTAAAGTGAGAATAAGTAACTTTCTTGTGATCAAAATGATTCTTGGAAAACAATATTTTCAATAACTATAATCTAGAATACCCATCCCCCCTCCCCCCCCCCCTTTTAAAATTCTTCTATTAAATTTTTTTTAATTCTCAAACACATTAAACATGTTCATGAGGAGACTTTTGGGTGGTAGAAAAAAAAAAGACTGGATTTAATCCAGAATTCAGCTCTAATGGACTCCCCATAGCCGGGAATTTCGAATAGAATAGTCCCCATATATATATATATATATATATAAATGTTTTAATTATTTTGTTTCATTTTATTTGATACTCTTTATTTTTTGATTCGTCCCAATATAATAGAAAAGGAACAAAAAGGGGAATAAGACATAAAAGTTCCCTTTCAAAATTAGAGAGGAAAAATAAGTAGAATAAAGCTGGTTGAACTACACCAGCCCTTCAAATCTTTATTTGGAAGTGCATACCAAACCAAAAACCTCGTTGACCCTCTTGCTTTCTTCGTTTTCCTTTAATTTATATATTAAAGTATAGCAACAGAATACAAGGGACTTGGATCATTTACGGCAATTAGAACAATTTGTTTGGTCATTCAGGAATTATCAGATAAGAAGATTCTTAGCCAAAACGTTAGTAATTCTAAAATACAATAAATTATGTTCTCCAAATTTAACAACCCTTAAATTGAACCAGTAGACCAAATTAGGAAGTGGTCCTCTACTGTATAGTCAATTACCTAAATGGTCCCTAAAACCTCGAGCTCATGACTTTCCTTTCTCATATATTAACTCTGCAAGTGGATGAATTTTTTGGTTATGTTTGTGCATATCTAGAAGAAATAATTTACTGATATTTATGCAATAAAATTGGAAGTGTACTATCAAAAAAGAGTTCCCCTAGAGATCTAACAAGCATGGAGATCTATAATACGATCCAAGAAAAACGCCAGAGATCTAAGTTAAATGTTGCTTGTTTTTTTCCCCACTTTCTTGCAACTCTTTATTCTTGTTTCGTCAACTCACGAACTAAAAGTGAAACAAATGGAAATTAAAGAGAGGGAGGGAGGTGGGGGACCAATATAATGCCCCTGCATATATATGATGAAGAAAGCAATCAAGTATTAATGCCCATCCCCACCTAAAACCCCCTTTTGTATATGTAGAAAAACCAAGTGCTTTCCGTAGATCAGAACTTGTTTCACATGGGCATGCTTTGAGTTCTTTTAGCTATGGAGTACACGTTGATAATTGTTGGTAATATGTCAAAAGACTTTTTTTACATGTGGCATTAGTTTAGAAGATTGTGTGACAAATGGCTCTACTAAGCCAAGTGGCTATGAATACCTACCATATGACATTTTACATGAAGATATGTAGCCAAATGTTTGAGCCATAAACAAGTAGCAATCATCTTTCATGCAATCAAACATTTGACAATTTAAGAAGACTTCAAGTACCTATATAAATAGTCTTCTTGTCATCCCTATGATAGCAACAAAAACTTAGTCTTCTTTACACTTTCTTAGCTTATCATTGCTTTCTTCTTTAGCTAATTATTTCCGTAATTATTATTCCCACTATTGACCAAATCATTATCTCTTGTTATAATTTCTTCCCTCCAATTTATTCTAACTTGCTGGATTTATTATGTAATTTTGCTGATTCCTGTATCCTCTAAATAAATAGAAATGAGCTTGTTTACTCCTGGGGAAACATTTCACATTGCTGAAATAGTTTCTTAGGACAGTGCCTAGCACGACTCAAGCCAATTCGTATATCCTCTTACAAATAATATTGAAGCAGTATTATTATTGTTATTTTTCGATGTCATTTCCCTAATATCTAAGAAACTATGGCAAGTAATACTACTGTAAATTTTTTTGATGGTGCTACCGATTTTGGTGATGTCTCCGCTACTACTGTTCCAGCCGTCCTGCCAGATATCCATGATGTTGCAAATACGTTATTGCATCCACAACTTTGGCAGACACTAATGTCCAAACACAGGTATGTGAATAAACATGGTTGCATATCCAATGATAATATTAAAACCTTCAAGAAAAATGCACCTCAATGCAAGAGAAGAGTTGAGATAAATGATAATCTCGCTAAGTCAAAATTAAATTTGACTAAAGCGAATAATATAATTGTTGCGGTCATTTCTCAAATAAATAATGTGGCCAATGTGAGAAATTGGGTGATAGACTCTGGTGCTACTAGACACACTTGTGTAGACAAAAATAAATTTTTGTCTTACACCCAAATTGAAGAAGGAGAAGAATTTATTTATCTTGGTGACTCAAGAACAACTCGCGTTCTTGGGAAAGGAAAAATTCTTCTCAAACTCACATATGGTAAAACTTAAGCATTGAGTGATGTATTGCATGTTCCTAATATCCAAACCAATTTGGTGTATGTGGGATTATTAGGAAAAGTTGGATTAAAGGTTTCATTTGAAAATAATGAGGTTGTATTGACCAAAAATAAAATTTTTGTGGGCAATGGATATTGTAACCATGGTTTATTTGTGCTTAATATTTCCGATACTAATAATAAAAATACATCTTCTTCTGCTTACATGGCTGAGTCAATTTCTTTGTGGCATGCTAGATTAGGACATGTTAATGTCGCGTATATAAAGAAAATGCAGTCGCTAGGATTAATATCTGGTTTAGACTCAAGTAATATTAATAAGTGTGAAATATGTGCTGAAGCTAAAAGTACTAGAAATACCTATTTTTCCGTAAATAGAGAAACGAAATTGTTATCTTTAATTCACACTGATTTAGGTGACTTGAAGCAGACTATGAGTAGAGGTGGTAAAAGGTATTATGTTACTTTTTTTATTGATGATTTTTCTAGATATACTAAGTTGTATTTGCTTAGAAATAAAGATGACACTTTTAATGCTTTTATTTCTTATAAAACTGAGGTTGAAAATCAACTTAGTAGAAAAATCAAGAGAATTAGATCAGATAGGGGTGGAGAATATTTATCTTTAAATGAATTTTGTAAAAATAATGAAATTATTCATGAAGTAACCCCGCCTTATTCATCTGAGTCAAATGGAGTAGCTGAAAGAATAAATAGAACATTGAAAGAGATGATGAACTCTATGTTAGTTAGTTTTAATGCTCCTGATAATTTGTGGGGTGAAACTATTTTATCTACATGTCACTTACAAAATAGAATACAACATAGAAGAACAAGCAAAACTCCTTATGAATTGTGGAAGGGTTATAAACCTAATTTAAAATATTTAAAAGCATAGGGGTGCCTTGCAAAAGTTCTTTGCCTGAACCTAAAAGAGAAAAATAGGTTCTAAAACTGCTGATTGCATGCTAATTGGATATGCTGAACATAGTGATGCATATAGATTTCTTATTTTAAAAAGTGATGTACTTGATTGCAATATTATAATTGAGACAAAAAATGCTGAGGACAAGAGGGGTTGCTCTGATGGTAAGCAACCCCCACTTCCAACCGAGAGGTTGTGAGTTCGAGTCTCCCCAAAAGCAAGGTGGGAAGTTCTTGGAGGGAAGGATGCCGGGGGTCTATTTGGAAACAGTCTCTCTACCCTAGGGTAGGGGTAAGGTCTACGTACACACTACCCTCCCCAGACCCCACTAAGTGGGATTATACTGGGTTGTTGTTGTTGTTGTTGTAGACAAAGAATGCTGAGTTCTTTAAATATATTTATCCATTATCTGATAAAATTTCTCATACACCTGTTGAAACAAATAATGAAATTATCTCTAATGAGGAATTGAGAAGGAGCGAAAGGCCTAGGAAAGAATATTTTTCTTATGGAAATGATTTTCAAACTTTTCTTGTCGATAATGAACCATCAAATTATTTTGAAGCTTTTTCTTCTTCAGATGCTAAATATTTGAAATAGGTAATAAAAGTTGAAATTGATTCTATTATGAAAAATAATACATGAATTTTAACTAACTTACCTTCTGTTGCAAAACCTATTGGTTGTAATGAATTTTCAAAAAGAAATTTAATCCTGATGGATCTTTAGATAAATATAAAGCTCGGTTAGCAGCAAAAGGATTTTCTCAAAAGCAAAATATAGATTATTTTGATACATTTGCACCAAAGACTAGAATTTTTTCTATTCGAGTTTTAATTGCCTTAGCTTCAATTCATAAGCTTTTTATCTACCAAATGGATGTCAAAACTGCTTTTCTAAATAGTGATTTAGAAGAAGAAATTTATATGGTTCAACCTGAAGGCTGAGTCATTTCTGGACAAGAAAAATAAAGTTTGAAAATTAATTAAATCTCTTTATGGACTTAAACAAGCTCCTAAGCAGTGGTATGAGAAATTTGAACAAGTCTTACTGAGAGACAATTTTTCTTCAGTTGAGGTGGATAAATGTGTTTATACTAAAGTGGTAGACGATGATAATGTAATACTGTATTTGTATGTTGATGACATACTTATATTTAGTACAAATTTAAATATTGTGCAAAGTACTAAATTATTTTTATCTGCTGATTTTGATATGAACGATCTGGGTGAAGTAAATACAATATTGGGAGTTAAAGTTATAAGGAATGAAGATAGAATAATATTGTCTCAAGAACATTATGTTGAGAGACTTCTTAAGAAGTTTGAATATTTTAATGTCACATCTGTGAGCACTTCTTTTGATGCTAACTCTCAGTTGAAAAAGAATAATGGTGACCTAGTTGCTCAGTCTAAATATGCTCAGATTATTGGGAATCTGACGCATTTAATGAATTTTACAAGGCCTGATATAGCCTATGCAGTGTGTAGACTGAGTAGATATAATCATAATCCCAACAGAGAGCATTGGTCTGGATTAGATAGACTAATGAAATATTTGAGAGGAACCATGAATTATGGTATCCTATATAGTGGATTTCCTTCTACTTTAGAAGGGTACAGTGATGCAAACTGGATCTCTGATTCAGATGAGACAAAATTCACTAGTGGTTATGTATTCACCCTTGGTGGTGGTGCAATATGGTGGAAATCAGCTAAACGGACGATCATTGCTAGATCGACTATGGAATTAGAGTTTGTAGCTCTGGAGTTAGCTGGTTCTGAGGCTGAGTGGCTAAGAAACTTCTTAGCTAATATCCCTTTAATAAAGAACGTATTACCTCCTGTGTCTATATACTGTGATTGCCAAGCGACAATAGCTATAACAAAGAATAATTCTTATAATTGTAAAAGTAGACACATGAAACTGAGACATGATGTTATAAAATAGCTGTTGAGAGATGGAATAATTTCCATTCACTATGTGAAGTCAGAGATAAATTTGGCCGATCCTCTGACTAAACCTGTGGGAAGAAAATTAATTCTTCAAACCTCAAAAGAGATGGGGTTAAGGCCGAAATGTTGTCAATAGCGATGGTAACCCAACCTATGTGATTGGAGATCCCATGAAGTAGGTTCATATGGGTAATAACAAGTCAATATTTGCACTGATGCACTAAAAAAGAGTGCTTGACTGCTACTAATTGAGAGACTAAGTTATAACTCTTAATGAAATTCATAGTCCTTATGGATGGTGTATTTAAAAGCAATATACACTTGATGAATTTACCTATATGAGAGTGGAGTGGGCCGCTCCTATGAGATTTTGGCCTAGTCACTAGAGCTCTCATGAATAACCAGGCACGCGCATGGTCTATTGGGCGCAAAACCGCGTTGAACATCAAAATTACCAGGGGTCAAAATGTGATTGATAAAATCTCTGGCTTACAATAAGAATTATTGGTTCATAGAAATATTATATTTCACCAGTAATTCTGCGAGTTACGTTTTATTGGTCTAAGTTTGGTTCATAGTCCTTAAGACACCAAATCTATTACATTTAGACCATGCAAATCCAGCAAGTCTTACTCTTTCCTACTTTGTATTCCTAAACAAAAAAAGGTCTTTTGATGTGGGGGATTGTTGATAATTGTTGGTAATGTGTCAAAAGACTTTTTTACATGTGGCATTGGTTTAGAAGATTGTGTGACAAATAGCTCTACTAAGCCAAGTGGCTATGAATACCTACCATATGGCATTTTGCATAAAGATATGTAGCCAAATGTTTGAGCCATAAACAAGTGGCAATCATCATTCATGCAATCAAACATTTGACAATTTAAGAAGACCCCAAGTACCTCTATAAATAGCCTTCTTGTCATCCGTATGATATCAACAAAAAAATGGTCTTCTTTAAACTTTCTTAGTGAATCATTACTTTCTTCTTTAGCTAATCATTTCAGTAATTATTATTCCCACTGTTGAACAAATCATTATCTTTTGTTATAATTTCTTCCCTCCAATTTATTCTAACTTGCTAGATTTATTATTTAATTTTGCTGATCCCTGTATCCTCTAAATAAATAGAGATGGACTTGTTTAATCTTGGAAAACATTTCACATTGCTGAAATAGTTTCTTAGGACAGTGCCTAGCATGACTCAAGCCAATTCGTGTATCCTATTACAAATAATATTAAAGCAGTATTATTATTGTTATTTTTCGGTCTCATTTCCCTACAGTACACACCCGTGGCCGCTGTGAGTTTGAGCAAATTTATTGCATCTAACACCGACTATATATACAACAACAATAACGACAATTATAATATACTCAGTGTGTTCCTACAAATAGAATGTAGAAAAAGTGGGACATATATGCAGACCTTATCGTATCTTGTGAGACATAGAAAGACTATTTTCGATAAACCCCCGGCTCATGAAAAACGCTTTCAAAAAACTATGTGGATGAAAAATTAGCACACACATACAAAACAAAACCTATTGATTTTAAATTCTAGACTCTCTATTGGTTCACTGTGGTGGATCTTGAGTATAAGTTAGGGGTATATATGAATTGAGTAGCTTTTGCCTAGACAATGTATGTGTTATGAATCTCACTAAATATATGTGAATATTTGACTGTGAAATTAGTTATTATTATACATTAATTTGAGGTTATTACAAGAACCTATAAACTTTGTGAATCCGATTTGGTTCCATAGTTTCTTTAATTATGATTGAAGTTCATACTCGTACTTGATCTATACGAGGATTTGAGCCATTTTCTTTGTATACGGTTAAAATCGGGCTTGTCCTTTTTGTGCGACTGATCGAGGTTGGAGCATGATGAGTCAAGGATTGACTTCGATTTATATCAAACTATGGTGCAAAGTTAGGTTGTCAATCTCGAGACCCTAAGACCGATTAAGCTCGAGACCCTAGGACCGATTAAGCTCGAGACCCTAGGACCGATTAAGATCGAGACCGACCAAGAATGAGATCGACTAAGATCGGGACCGAATAAGATGGAGATTGAGGGAGGCTTACTGGGTCGAATAGTGGAAAGATAAAATATCTGCAATCGGGTGAGGATCACGACGCAAATCCTGGCACGTATCAAGAAAAGGCTGATTAATTAGCCAATCATGGGATTTCTTACTGTATTTAGATTTGTACTAAGAGTAGGACTCCCCTACTATATAAATGGGGTCTGATCATTTGTAAATGATATCATATTCACGTTATATAAACCAATATACCATCTTCTTAAGCTCTCAATACTCTGTTATTCGGTTCATACTTTCCAGTAAAATACTTATTTGATTCGAATGCGACCTATCTTGAGGATCAAAGCTAAACATCTCATTTGGTTTTCTTTATTTTTATTTAATTTCAATATCATTTTACGTTTTCTCTCAGTTTGTGCCAAGTAATTCACGTGTTCTTAAAACTATAGTATATAAATTCAATTATTATCCGTTTTAGGGTAAACAGTTTGGCGCCCACCGTGGGACTAAGGATAATAGTGATTGCTTGGTACAAATTTTCGTAACACACACTATTTTACACTTGTTCTTTGAAGTATCTTTGATTACATGATTAAAAAAAATTTCAAACTCTCAATCAACACCTCAACACATTGATAATGATCTCAGCCACCAAGGCGAAAATGGGAACATTGCACCAGGAAATGTTATACCCCCTACTGGCCTCGATGGAGTTCCGGTTGTAGATCCAATCGATGACAGTTTGCATGTAGCCATCAATGGAAATTTGGCCATCGACCCCGAAAGAAACATCGTGGGGGTAGCCGATCAGCTTCTCAGAATACATATGGCAGTGAAGATGGCGGGATCAACTTGCGGGTAATCTTCGAAATGTTGCGGTACCAATAAGAAACAATAGCTCAGCTCCAAAATCAGAACCACACACCAAGCAAGGTCGAACTCGAGCCATCCCAGGAAGTTGTACACAGGGCCAAATCGGCTTCTAGGAAATCGAATGAAAAGGATTCGAGACCAATCCTGCTATCATAAAAATGCTCGAAGAACTGACATAGCGAATCGAGATAGGGGAAAAGAAGATCCAAGAAAACAACCGGAAGGTGGAAACATATAATTCCAGGATCGACCAGATCCCGGGGTCTCCCCCAATACTGAAAGGAACAAATTCCAAAAAGTTTGTACAAAAACCTTTCTCCCCAAGTGCAGCTCCGAGGCCAATCCCCAAGAAGTTTTGTATGTTCGAGATTTCTACATATAATGGGACGACTGATCAAAACGAACACGTCACCTCCTACATGTGTGCTATCAAAGGAAATGACTTGGAAGACGATGAGATCGAATCCGTCTTGCTGAAAAAATTCGGGGAGACTTTATCGAGGGGGGCTATGATATGGTATCATAATTTACTGCCTAATTCTATTCACTTGTTTGCTATGCTTGCAGATTCTTTTGTAAAGGCACACGCCGAGGTCATTAAGGTCGCAACAAGAAAGTTGGACCTTTTCAAGGTAAGGCAGAAGGGCAACGAGATGCTCAGAGAATTCGTATCTCGATTCCAAATGGAACAAATGGATTTGCCACCGGTCACTGATGATTAGGCTATTCAAGTTTTCACACAAGGTCTCAACATTCGAAGTTCCATTGATTCATAGCAGTTAAAGCAGAATTTGATCGAGTATCCACCCGTCACTTGGGCTAATGTACATAATCGATATCAGTTGAAGATTAGGGCCGAGGATGATCAACTGGGGACTCCTTCTAGGTTCGTTTATCCTAATAGGACCTTAGCTAGAATCGAGAGAGATATTGAACAAGAACCAATGTCAAATAGAGATCGATATCAACAGTATAATGGGGACCGTAGAGGCGGCAAATCTGGGCAAAATTTTGCACGAAATGAGAGGAGAAATGATTGAGGTCAAAGTTCACGGGGACTTGTACCAAGGAAGGTCATATTAAACACCCGAAATCCAAATGATAAGGTACGACCCATTTCAATTCTTTCTAATTTTTGACTAACACTTGCATATTGTCGACAAGTAGCGGCACGAAGGCTTAGGTCTTAAAGCACGCGTTGCACTCTTTTTACCTTGCAGCGTTTTTGTCCCCATTGGATTTTTTGGCAAGGTTTTTAACGAGGCAACAATGGATCGTGCTCACTTAGAAATGAAGGCCGATCATGAATCGATGTCCAAAATAGCATTAACAGTATCCGAGGTTCCTCTACTATCAACCTCGAATACTGGGGGCATTGCCCCCGAATGTCAACTTTGTTGCAAAGAAATTACTTCATAGTAACGAGGTGAGATTTGTAAGGTCCAAACGATCGAACGAATCGTGCCCATATAGATTGCTTGAGCCCTGGCACAAAACATGTACACATGTGTAATCATTTTATACAAGAATAAAGAGAAGTAATTTTCCTTGCAATTACCTCATGTCCTTGAAAAAGTTTTTCTACTTTACAATTCCATACTTCCAATCTATTATGCAAACGAGCTCAAGGGCTGATCATAACCTGAGTTCGGATAACCACCCCCACACTCGGGGACTGCCTTTCAAAAAATAAAACTCAAACATACCAAGCTATTGAACGTCGAGGGTATAAGACCTATTAGGAGATCCTCGAATTTTAAAGGCCACTGCCGCCCCACTTGGGGACGGTTATCTCAGGCAAGCCCAAATAAAACGGGAGAACGATCCCAATGGGCAGTTCCCAAACTAAAAGGCTACGGCCAATATATCACGACTGGAGACGTCCAAAACCCGTAACAAAATAGGCCTTCGCAAAAGAAAAAAATTCTTTCACAACCGGTTCTAAAGGCTACCCTCGGTAGAAACTTAAACTTGAGATATTTTTAGGAGAAAAATTCAGTAACTTTGAACCCTAATAATGCTTTAACCCAGAAAGGCAATAAAGGCAAGGTTTTGTTCAAACCCTCGAACACAAACTTATCATTTCATGCTAAGGCATTCTGACCTTTGTAAATACGAATGATAAAGCAAAGGGAAAAATTCGAGAGCCGAAAAGGGTACATCTTAACCCGAGTTCGAGCAAATTCTCACTCGGGGACCATCCATCAAGCCTAAGGGCTAGCTTATTTTGCATTCGAGCAAGTACTCACTCGACCATAAAGCCTAAGGGATACTTTTACTTTGAGTTCGAGCAAGTCTCACTCGATTACAAAGCCCAAGGGCTACCTTAACCCGAGTTTGAGCAAATTCTCACTCGGGGACTATCTATCGAGCCAAGGGCCACCTTATCTCGAGTTTTAGCAAATCCTCACACTCGACTTCAAATCCCAAGGGCGACCTTATCTCGAGTTCGAGCAAGCCCTCACTCGACCATAAAGCCTAATGGTTACTTTTACTTCAAGTTCGAGCGAATCCTCACTCGATCATTAAGCTTAAGGGCTACCTCATCTCGAATTTGAATGATCATTGGGGATCCACTGATCAGAAACGGTCGAGGGTAGTACATATTATCTGTCCTTACCATCTCAAACCTTAGACATTCGAATACAACTTTATAATTTTATGCTAAGGCGCTCCTTACATAAATTAACAACAGATTCATAAGCTATGGAAGGGAAAAAGTTTTATACATATTCATCAAAACCTTTTTACAAGGGCAACACGACTCGATGGAAGTTCTTTACAAAAGGCCAAAACGACCTCGATAGAAATACAAAAACTATATAAAAGCCTAAGTGACCTGGTCATCTCCGAGAGTAGCATCTTCACTCTTGGGGTCTTTTGCACTTTCGAATTTGCTCAAGCTTTCAGATTCATCATTATCATCGGGATAGGCTAATTTCCCAGCTTCAGCTTTATCCTTCTTAATGTTCTCGATCTCAGTTGAAAGGTCAAAGCCCCGAGCATGGATTTACTCAAGGGTCTCCAGTAGAGATTGATATTTGGCATGCTTGGTGTTCCTCTCTGCTCGAATATGAGTAGCCTCGAAAACCTCCTTTGCTCGAACTTGAGCAGCTTCAGCATCAGCCCGATAGATACCCACCACTGCATTGGCATTGGTCTTGGTCGCTTCGACCTCCGATTTGGCCGCTTCGAGCTCTGTGACCAACTTCTCCCGATCGGAAATTGTTGAACCCAACTAGGACTGGAGCTCCTCGATTTTCTTGGCTTGCACCAAGGTTTTATCTTTTATATTTTGGAGCTGGATTTCAGCCGAGGCCGACTGGGCCCGTGCAGTCTCCTTTTCTGTGCCAAACGATCCATGTGTTTTTTCCATTCTTTGGCCTCAGTCTTTACAGTTCCTACCTCTTCACGAAGCTGCCCGATTATGCCAATCTTTTATTGTACCTGCGGGTTCATTTCATTAGTCACTGTGCCCGATTCATCTTCAGTAACTTCAAAGATTCTGTTTACCTACTCGACCAGATTGGCATGCTCTTTTTGGGCCATCTCTAAATCAACTCGAAGGCTCTTAACCTCTATTTCTCTTTGCTCACTGAGAAGTTTGAAGGCATCATTCTTCTCGGTAAGCCCCCGGATCTTGGCCTCATACCAGCTCAACTCCTCTCGGGATCAGAAAAAGGCCTCATGATGAAGCACCGAAGCCTAAAAAACTTGGAAAAGGAAATTATATAAAAAAGCATAAGTGCAGAACTTGGAATTGTAAAAGAGAATATTTAAGGGTACCCGATTCAACGCTTGTTAAGCTTCATTGAACAAGCAGGGCATCTCCACTTCGTCCATCTTAGCCTGGTCCTATTCGATTACCAAACACCAAAGGTAGCTAGCCTCCCTTTGGGGGGGGGGAGAACATCCTCCGGAATCGAGATGACGATTGATCGCTTGTGCCCGGGATCGACACTTAGAGCTGGAAATTGATTGACCAATTTAAGGCTCGAGGAAGCCTCGCTCGACCTATTTCTCGGTACTTCCAAATCACCCAGGCAGGTGGCATCCTCCACTCCAACGAAGTAACCACGGAAAGGGTCTTCTGCTTCATGGACCTCTCCACCACCTTAGACTCCTTGATCATTGACTTATTAAACAAAGGAAATGAAGGGGAATCCTTGATATTTATCACCGCAAGTGAATCTTTTGAGGCGCCTTCATCTCGGGAAGCCTCGAGCCCGGTTTCTACACCAGCATCAACTGCCTCCTCGGTAGCCTTCTCACTTTGAGGAAAAGCATCTTCCGTTATTTCTGGCTCGGGGACTTCAGTCGAAGACTTCCCCTCACTCTCATCAAGTCGAGGCGGAGCAGTCTCAACCTCTACCAGCTCAGTAATTCCTTGAATCTCAGTGCCAGCTCGCACATGGGCCACAAGCCCGGAGTCTTCTTCTTCTTCTTCTTCTTCTTCTTCTTCTTCTTCTTCTTCTGGCTCTTCTCTTAGCCATTGGACTGACTCCAAAGTCAAAGGGATGATGTTCCCCTTGGGTTTACAGGTTGTTTTCTTTTTGGGCTTCTGGCCCTTAGAGTTCACAGAAGTCGAAGCTCTTTTCCTCTTCTTCTCCTTTACCAACTTTGAGACAAATGATAGGGGAGGAATTTCTTCATCACCAGATGGGGGACTCATCATAACATCCTTACCGAGACCTACAAAAGAAGAAAAATGATTAAGTTCGGAAAAATATTCGAACTGTGGTCAAATCATTAAGTCAAGAAGAAAAGTTTACCGTGACTACTAGCCGCCCTTCGACCCTTTACCAATCGTGCCATGCGCGCTCATCATGTGTTGGCTGCGATATTAATATCCTGACCCAGTCCTCGAGATTGGGAACCACACTCGGCATCCAAGAAACAACTGCATCAAGTAAAACACTAATACAACAACAACAACATACCCAGTAAAATCCCACTAGTGGGGTCTGGGGAGGGTAGGATGTACGCAGACCTTACCCCTACCCCGGAAGGGTAGAGAGGCTGTTTCCGGGAGACCCTCAACTCAATAGAAGAGATAATAATATCAGAAAAGAAATGCAAGAGGAGATCTGTAACAATAAATGAAGCAGGGGAAGTAATAATGATATCTTAACACCAAATAAGTGAAAGGGAGTGCAGTAATACAATCCTATGCAAAACAACAAAATACTGTGAACACAACCTAGACCACTACCAAACATAGGCAAAGCTCTATCAGACTACCCGGAAAAAACAATGCACTACCCCTAGCCTACAACCCTAATGCTCGACCTCCACACGTTCCTATCAAGAGCCATGTCCTCAAAAATCTGAAGACGCGCCATGTCTTGCCTGATCACCTCGCCCCAATTCTTCTTAGGCCGCCCTCTACCTCTTCTCATACCTGCCAAAACCAACCGCTCACACCTCCTAACCGGGGAATCTATGGTTCTTCTCCGCACGTGTCCAAACAACCTAAGCCTCGCTTCCCGCATCTTGTCATCCACGGGAGCAACGCCCACCTTCTCCCGAATATCTTCATTCCTTATCTTATCCAGTTTAGTATGCCCGCACATCCATTTCAACATCCTTATCTCCGCTACTTTCATCTTCTGGACATGTGAATTCTTAATTGCCCAACACTCAGCCCCATATAACATAGCCAACTTAACCACCACTCTGTAAAACTTACCTTTGAGTTTTGGTGGTACCCTCTTGTCACACAGGACTCCCGATGCTAACCGCCATTTCATCCACCCCACCCCAATGCGGTGCGTGACATCCCCGTGAATCTCTCCATCTCCATGGATAATAGACCCTAGGTACTTGAAACTTTGTCTCTTGGGGATGACTTGTGAGTCGAGCCTCACCACCCCGTCCGCTTCCCCTGACACGCCGCTGAACTTACACTCCAGATATTCCATCTTGGTCCTACTCAATTTGAAACCTTTGGACTCCAAAGCTTTCCTCCACACATCCAGTCTCACATTAACACCGCTATGCGACTCATCGATCAGAACTATATCATCAGTGAACAACATACACCATGGCACCTCCCCTTGAATATGGTGTATCAAGGCATCCATCGTCAGAGAAAATAAGAATGGGCTAAGCGTAGATCCTTGGTGTAACCCCATAATCACCAAAACAAGCTCGGAGTCACCTTCCGTAGTCCTGACCCGAGTCTTAGCTCCATCATACATATCGTTTATCAATTCAATGTATGCTACCGGTACCCCTTTCACTTCCAGGCATCTCCAAAGTACGTCCCTAGGGACCTTGTCATACGCCTTCTCTAGGTCAATAAACACCATGTGCAAATCCCCCTTCCTATCCCTATGTTGTTCCACCAACCTCCTTATAAGGTGGATAGCTTCCATAGTAGAATGACCCGACATGAACCCGAACTAATTTTTAGAAATAAATACCGCCCTTCTCACCCTCCCTTCTACCACCCTCTCCCAAACTTTCATGGTATGACTTAACGACTTGATGCCCCTATAATTGTTACAATTATGGATATCACCTTTGTTCTTAAACATCGAAATCATCAAAATACATCTCCAATCATCTGACATCCTCTTCGTCTTGAAAATAACATTAAACAACCTAGTCAACCATTCTAAGCCCGCTCTACTCACATACCTCCAAAAATCTACTAGAATCTCATTTGGTTCTGTTGTTTTGCCCACAGCTCCCACTACCTCATCAACCTTGATACGCCTACAGTACCCAAAGTCTCGGTGACTCTCAGAGTGTCCCAACTCCCCTAGCACGACGGTACCGCTCCCCTCTTCATTCAGAAGTTTATGAAAGTACATCTTCCATCTATGCTTAATCTTGGAGTCTTTCGTCAATACTCTATCTTCCTCGTCTTTGATGCACCTAACTTGATCCAGGTCACGAGCCTTTCTCTTTCTCGTTTTGGCCAACCGAAATAGCTTCTTGTCCCCACATTTCCCCCCAGTTCCTCATACAACCGATCAAATGCAGTAGTTTTAGCCTTTGTGACCGCTAATTTTGCCTCCTTCCTAGGTTCCTTATACCTCACTCTGTTTGCTCTCCTCTGCTCCTCATCGGCACTCTCCACTAACGCAAGGTACACTATTTTCTTTGCTTCTAATTTACCTTTGACCACATCATTCCACCACTAGTCGCCTCGGTGGCCGCCAAAGTAGCCCTTCGAGACCCCTATCACCCCTCTCGCCGCCTCCCTAATACAGTTCGCCGTCGTCGTCCACAAAGCGTTAGCATCCTCATCACTCTTCTAGGCACCCATAGTCATCAACCGCCTCTCCAACTTATGTGCCGTATCCTTAGCCAAAGCACCCCACCTTATCCTCGGTTGACCCCGTACAAACCTCTTCTTCCTCTTTATCATGATACTGACGTCCATCATCAAAAGCCTATGTTGAGTTGCGAGGGTCTCATTCGGGATCACCTTACAATCCTCGCACAACCCCCTATCACCCCTTTCGAGGAGTATATAATCAATCTAGGTCATAGCCATCATACTCCGAAAAGTAACCAAATGCTCCTCCCTCTTCGGAAAACTAGAGTTCGCGATCACCAACTCAAAACCCCTAGTGAAATCCAATAGAGAAGTACCACCTCCATTCCTATCCCCAAAGCTGAAGACACCGTGCACCTCTTCATAACCCTCAGGCGATGACCCAATATGACCATTGAAATCCCCTCCTATAAATAACTTCTCCGTTGACGGAATACCCCACACCACCTCATCCAACCCCTCCCAGAAGCACCTCTTAACCTCCTCGCCCAAGCCCGCTTGCGGCGCGTACGCACTAACTACATTCAGAGTGCTCCCTCCAACTACTAACTTAATCGCTATCAATCTGTCTTTAACCCTCCTAACCTCAACCACTGACTCCCTGAGCTCCCTATCCACCAAAATACCCACTCCGTTCTTGCCTTTCACGCGTCCGGAGTACCATATTTGAACCTGTATGCATTCCTCATCTTCGATCCTACCCATCTGGTCTCCTGAACACAAGCTATTTTGACCTTCCTCTTCTGGAGAATCTTCGCTAGCTCTATAGACTTACCCGTCAACGTCCCTCTATTCCATGATCCAATCCTCAACCTACAGGCTCCCTTGTTCCCTTTACCCCCTCTAGGCTCCGTCCCACTCCCTGACCCATGTCCTACCCCCCGCCCCACCACCCGCCCACCCCGAGGACATGACCTTACTCTACCATTACAAACCACAACCGCTATACCTACGGTGTGGTCTAGACAAAAATGCAACTACAAACAAGCATAGGTATAAACTAGAAGGTAACCAATATCCAGAACTACTACAACAACAAATTAACTAAAACAAATAGGTGACAGGAGGTACCAATTCCCGCGGATAGAACCTGGACTTTTGACTTGCTATACTCTCGGTGCTGTGGGACCCGACGTCCAGCCCTTTAGACTACCAACTTGCCTGCCGGCTGTGCTGTGTTTGCTCATACACCTCCCACTCAACCCGAAACGACCACAAACAAATTGCAACCTAGATAACACACAAACACACAATGGAACCGAGAAAAAGAGACAAGTGCGGGACTGTCACCGTCACCACCAGTGACACACAGATCTACTACTGGCTAGACTCGCCGAAAAACAATGCCGAACCTTGTAACAGTGGAGCGACGCTGGGAAAAGAAGCAGAGAAATGGAAAAATATAAAGGAAAAGGGGAAGCACAGAGGAGGGGGTTGGGGTAAAAGCCGGAAAAAGGAGAAGAGAGATGGAGCAACACCGGTAAAGCATCGATCGCCGGCCTAGTCTCTGCTAGGGTTAAGAAGAGGGAAGAGGGGAGGGGGAAGAAAGAGAGACAGGCGGAGGGAGAGATAGAGAGATAGAGAGAGAGAGAGAGCGAGGGGATAGAGAGGGGGTGTGCTTACCTAGATTACCCGTCCACGCCGGTGCCGGTGTTGGAGAAGTTCACTAGCGGGGGATTACCGTTAAATGAGACCGTTAGTATTATTCAGAGACGGGCGTGTAGGAGACCATTTCAAGTTGGAAAATTCTATCTTTCATGTCAAATCATGACAATAAAACACTAATAATAAAGGGAAAAAATGAAGGCAATAAATAGAAATTGAGGAAATATGCTTCATATTCCATTTATCAGGAAATGGCATACTTTCGGCCGGGATCAAGTCCGAGGTCTTCACTCGAACAAATTGGCCCATCCAGCCCCAGTCTTTGTCCTCATCTATAATCGAGAAAGGTGCCCTAGTGGCCCGACGTTGAAGCTTTATTAACCCTCATCGATAGAGTCGAGGGCTATATAGGCGGATGAGATGGTCGAGGGTGAAGGGAAGCACATCGACTTTGCTTGCAAAGAAACAAAGTAGTATCACTATCCTCCAGAAAGAGGGATGAATCTAACCAAGGACCACCTCATATTTCTTGCAGAAATCTATGATAATCGAATCTAAAGGACCCAACGTGAAGAGGTAAGTGTAAACACTTAAGAACCCTTCTACGTGGGTGGTGATTGATTCTTCTAAAGCAGGCATCACCACATGTTTTTACCCTAGTTGCAATCTTCTTTAACCTAGGAGAGGAGTTTTTCGGTTATCGAGCATATGTATCTCGATATCGGCTCGCATCGACCCAGCACTGAGGAAGTCTTTTCATCATTAAAATCAAAATCGAGGACAATCCTCCAGGAAAAAAATCTTTAAGGTGTGGCTCCGCCACCAGTTCCTCACCAACCGTCCATGACGATGAAGCAATCTCCTTTTGTCGAATAGTTTTTGAAGTCTTAGCCATTTTAATTTTACGAATGAAGAATAATGGAAAGTGAGAAGAAACACTTGGTATTTTATGGTGAAACAGGCGAAGAAACACCAGAGATATGAAAACACAAAGCTTTGAGGAAGGCAAAGGAATTTTGAAGATTAGAGCGAAGAAGGTTTGAAAGTAAAGTTTGGGCAAAAGAAGAAAGATACATTTATAGGTTTAAGCCGACAGTTCAAATTCGATAGTGGCCAACCATCGACTGGCACGCATTAAATGCTTGGGAAA
Organism: Nicotiana sylvestris; assembly: GCF_000393655.2. Taxonomy (NCBI): domain Eukaryota; kingdom Viridiplantae; phylum Streptophyta; class Magnoliopsida; order Solanales; family Solanaceae; genus Nicotiana; species Nicotiana sylvestris. The sequence goes on from NC_091058.1 coordinate 139,700,520, forward strand.
CTGTACCTACGAGATGTTTTGGTTATCTCTGTTGCTTATGTCATGATGTATCGAGGTGAAGATCGAGGGCTCAAATTGTTTCTTGTAATTACTCTCCAAAAAATGAGAGGACTATCTATATACGGTCAAAATCGGGCTTGACCTTTTTGTGTGACTGATCGAGGCTGGAGCATGATGAGTCAAGGATCAACTTCAATTTATATCAAACTATGGTGCACAGTTAGGTTGTCTAGCTTGAGACCCTAAGATCGATTAAGCTCGAGATATTAAGACCAATTAAGATCAAGACTGACCAAAACTGAGACCGACGAAGAATAAGATCAACCAAGATTGGGACTAAATAACATGGATAAAGAGGGAAGCTTACTGGGTCGAATAACGGAAAGACGAAATATCTTTAAACGAGTGAGGATCACGGCGAAAATCCTGACACGTATCAAGAATAGGCCGACTAATTAGCCAATCATGGGATTTCTTGCTGTATTTAGAATTGTACCAATAGGAGGACTCCCCTACTATATAAAGGGGGCATGGTTATTTGTAAAGGATATCATATTCACATTATATAAAGCAATATACCATCTTCTTAAGCTCTCAATACTCTGTTTTTCTGTTAATACTTTCCAGTAAAATACTTATTTGATTCGAATGCGACCTAGCTTGAGGATCAAAGCTATACATCTCATTTTGTTTGTTTTATTTTTATTTAATTTCAATATCAATTTATTTTTTCTCTCAGTTTGTGCCAAGTAAAATCACGTGTCCTTAAAACCGTAGTATAAATTCAATTGTTATCCATTTTTAGGATAAACATGCTTAAAGTGGGTATCAGAAATCACGGACACTTGGCTTTGGGATCCAATTTACTAATATGTAATCTTCACTCTTCTCCACTTTTACAATAAACGGTAATACCCGTTAGACATAGCATTATAATAGTGATAAAAGCAAATGTTTCATTCCAGTATAAAGAGGAAACAAATGCGATATTACACAATTTTGGATATGCTTTTTTAATGTATGATCATGCCGTGTACGGGTAATATCAGGGATAAAGTTATCCTTGATTTCTCGGTAAAGAAATAAGAGGGAAGTACGATTTGACACGAGCCCGAGTAAAGCCAAGGGGTTGCGCGTCTCGGAGCCCGAGGAGGACGAATGGTGCACCCGGGGTCGGATACAATTGAGCATCGGGTTCGATAAGAGTGAAGGTCTGTGGCTAAGGGAAAAACAGTTGGACATGATAAGTGGGGAGCCGTAATATTCGTCCTCAATCGGATGTTACAGCGCAAATCTCCCCCGATATCAACCGCAGATCAGCATTTACTGGGAGAAGAAGATTTTTTTACCTTATTTATATTTGTACTAGGATTGAAACTTCCCTACTATATAAAAGGGAGAACCTTTTTATTTTCAAAACAACTGTTGACACGCATATCAAAGTAATAAAAGTTTATTTTTGTTCTCTAGTTACTGTTCATAGTGTTCTTCAACTACTTAATCATTTGGTTGCAACCGAGCCCATCTCGAGGGCTCAGCCGAGGTTAATTTTCAGTGTTCATCTAAAAGCCATGCTTAATTATTCATCACGTTTGGTTTGATCATTTTTCTTCTATTTACTTTAACTGTTTTCTGTTCATAGGTCATTAGTGTTAAATTAAATCACGTATTCTTTAACTGCATACAAATTTAATTGTTACTTATTTTAAGGATAAACCGTTTGGATCCCACCATGGGGATAAGGATAATAGTGGTGATTTAATATGAATCTCCATAACATACCCTACTTTACACTTGCTCTTTGAAGTTTGATTTCAGGTTAATCTAAAAATGTCAAATTTTCAGTCTAGTCACTTGAACGTTGACTCCAAGTCAGGCCAACACGGTGAAAACAATAATGTGGTACCCAGCAATGATGTACCCCCTATTTATCCCAACGGTGCCCCAATCGTTGACCTGGTCGATGCTAACTCATAAGTTGACTTCAACATCAACCTGCCAACTAACCCCAAAGATAACATTCGCGGGGCACCCCAGCCATCGGCTCGAGAAGCACCCGAAGGGAAGGTGATATAGTTAGCTTACGATTTATTTTCGAAATGTTACAAGCTTAGTAAGCCGCAATAGCACAGCTATAAATCCAAAGCCACGCCCAAAACAGGATCGAGCCCGAGAGGGTTAGAGAAAATTCTTGAAAAGATGAATAAACTGCTGCGGAACTGGAAGAGTTCTGGCCCGAGGAATCTTCCGAGGTGATGAAACTGCTCGAAGAACTAACAAAGCGGGTGGAGTCTTGTAAGAAAAAGATATAGGCAAATGACAAGAAGGTGGAAACTTGCAATTCAAGGGTTGATAAGATCCCAGGAGCGCCTCTAATATTGAAAGGGTCGGATTCCAAAAAATTCACTCAGAAGCCTTTTGCCACCGAGTGCGGCTCCGAAGCCAATTCCAAAGAGATTCCGAATGCCAAATATTCCCAAATATAACGGGAACACAGATCCAAATGAGCATATAACCTCCTATACATGTGCAATTAAAGGCAAAGAAGTAGAAGATGATGAGATCGAGTCAGTCTTATTAAAGAAATTTGGGGAAACTCTGTCCAAAGGAGCGATGAAATGGTATTATAACTTGCCTCCTAATTCCATTAATTCATTTGCTATGCTTGTAGATGCCTTCTTTAAGGCCCATGCTAGCGCCATCAAGGTCGAAACGAGGAAATCAGACCTCTTTAAAGTCAAGGAGAGAGAAGGAGATTCTAAGGGAATTTGTGTCAAGGTTACAGATGGAGCGAATGGATCAACCCCTGGCCATAGATGATTGGGACGTCCAAGGGTTCACCCAAGGGATCAGTCCCTGATGTTCCGTCGCTTCTCATCAATTGAAGCAAAACTTGGTTGAGTACCCCGTGGTTACTTGGGCTGATGTCCATAACAAGTATCACTCAAAGATTAGAGTCGAGGATGACCAGCTGGGGGGTCCCCTCAGGATCATTTTACCCCAACAGAGCAAACGACATGTCTCAAAGAATTATGGATCAGGAGCGAAGGACGGTTCGAGATTGGTATCAACCATACCGCTCAGACAGAAGGGGAAACGAGCCCGATCGCCACCCAACTAGGAACGACCGGAGAAATAATCAAGGACCTTGCAACCGGGGTTTAATATATAAAAATGGTTTCGATAGATCACTTAGGGGCAGGGAAGCCCCGAGACTATCCAAATATAAATTCAATGTGGACGCTACAAGTATAGTGTTGACCATTGGTCGCATCAAGGAGGCCAAATAGCCTAGGCCACTTTAGTTGGATCCCGTACATAGGGATTACAACTTGATGTGCAAATGCCATGGTACTTATGGTCATAGGACTGAAAATTATCGATAGCTAAGGGATGAAGTGGCTCGACTATTCAACAATGGGCACCTTCGGGAAGTCTTAAATGAATGGGCCAAAAATATTTCAAAAAATAGGGAGGCCAACAAATAGGTTGAGCAAGAGGAGCCTCAACACGTGATCAACATGATCATTGGGGGAGTGGATGCCCAACAAAGGCCAATGATAAAACGCACCAAAGTTTCTATCACAAGGAAAATGCACCCGTGATTATGTCCCGAAGGGGTCCATTTCATTCAGGGACGAGGATGCCCAGGGCATCATCCAACCTCACAATGATGCGCTAGTAATATCTGTACTTATCAATAAATCTCGAGTTAAATGTATGTTAATTGATCCAGTAGCTCGGCCAATGTCATCCGATGGAGGGTCGTAGAGCAATTGGGATTATTAGACCAAATCGTACCACCAGTACGAGTATTGAACGAGTTCAACATGGCATGCGAGACGACGAAGGGTGAAATAACCCTACTAGTAAACACTGTCGGGACCACCCAATATACATAATTCTATATGATCGAGGGGGATATGCGGTACAACGCCTTGTTTGGAAGGCCATGGGTTCATAGCATAAGGGTGGTTCCTTCAACCCTGCATCAAGCATTGAAATTTCCCACTTCGGGAGGAATCAAAATGGTCTACAAGGAACAACCGACCACAAAGGAGATAATCGCTGTCGATGAAGTAATCTTGGTGCCCGTGGTCTCAATATAAAAAAATAGTGGACTGGTCAAAGAGAAGGAAACCAAATAACAATCAACGATCCCGACCCTGACCGTACTAGAAAAATAGGAGAAGCACACATCAAACGAGGAGGATGATTACGGTGTCCCGAGATCATTTATAGCTCATGATGACACCGATGTCACTAAATAGACAATCAAGGAATCGGAGCACGTCAGACCAATCGAGCATCAGTCAGATCGAAAGGTATACCTAGGCACGGGGTTAACTCCCGAGCTTAGAAAAAAACTTATTGATTTTCATAAAGCTAATGCCGATTGTTTGGCCTGGTTACACTTAGATATGATAGGGATCCCACCAGAGGTGACAACTCACAGATTGAGCTTCGATCCAAAATTCTATCTAGTCAAACAAAAGAGGAGGTCGTAGTCCTAAATCAAACATGCATTCATCAAAGACGAGGTATCTAAACTTTTGAAAATAGGTTCCATCTGGGAAGTTAAATACCTAAATTAGTTTGCTAACGTAGTAGTTGTACCTAAAAAGGGAAACAAACTTAGAATGTGTGTGGATTATCAGGACCGAAATATGGCATGTCCGAAGGATTCATTTCCTTTGACCAACATCGACGGAATGATCGATGCAACGGCCATACATAAGGTACTGAGTTTTTTCAATGCCTATTCCGGGTACAACCAAATTTAGATGGACCCAGGCGACCAAGAAAAGACATTTTTCATAACTAAATTCGGCACCAATTGTTAAAATGTGATGTTGTTTGGGCTAAAAAATATCGGTGCCACGTATTGATGCCTAGTTAACCTGATGTTCGAAGAAGAAATAGGGAAATCAATGGAATTTTATATTCACAATATGTTAGTTATGTCCCAGCGAGCAGAGGACTATTTGAAGCATTTGTAAGAAACCTTCGACATATTGAAGAAATACAACCTGAAGCTGAATTCGGAGAAGTATGCTTTCAGGATCAGCTCGAGCAAGTTCCTTGGGTTCATGGTATCCAACCGGGGAATAGAGATCAACCCGGACAAGATAAAAGTTATAGAATATATCACCGTAGTTGACAACGTCAAGGCAGTACAAAGACTGACCGGGCGGATAGCCGTATAAGGCCGATTTATTTTGAGGTCGTAACACAAGAGCCGTTGATTCTTCTCATTACAAAAGAAGAAAAATGACTTCTCTTGGATCCCGAAATTCCAATAGGCTTTAGAAGAACTCAAACGGTACCTATCGAGCCCTCCCTTGCTGCACACTTTGAAGGCAAACGAGCATCTATACCTCTACTTGGTAGTTTTCGAGGTAGCGGTAAGTGGTGTCCTAGTACGGAAAGAAGAAGGTATGTAATTTCCTATTTATTACGTTAGTATATCCCTAGGCAATGCTGAAACAAGGTATCCACACTTAAAAAAATTAGCACTCGCCTTATTGAGCACATCTAGGAAGTTGAAACCGTATTTAGTGTCACCCCGTATGTGTCGTGACCTCATACCCACTAAGTCATGTTATGCATAAATCCGAGCTCTCGGGCTGGCTGGCCAAATGGGCCATTGAGATCAGTGGGTATGATATCGAGTACAAACCCCGGACTGCTATAAAATCTCAAATTTTGGCAGACTTCCTGGCTGACTTTACACCGGCCTTGATCGCCAAGGTTGAGAAGGAATTACTGCTCGCTTCGTGGATTAGCTCGGGGTTTTGGACCCTATTCACTAATGGTGCTTCAGACGCAAAAGGGTCCGGGCTAGGAATCGTATTAAAAACCACCTATGGGTAACATAATAAGGGAGTCTATAAGAATTGTGAAATCGACTAACAACGAAGTCCAATATGAGGCTATGATTGCAGGTCTAGAACTGGCTAAGAGCCTGGGGACTGAGGTGACCAAGGCCAAATGTGATTCAGTCCTCATCGTTAACTAAGTCAACAGAACGTTTGAAGTAGAGGAGGAACAGAAGCGGAGATACTTGGATAAGTTCCAAGTGACCCTACACCAATTCAAGGAATGGGCTCTACAACATGTACCTCGAGATCAAAATAATGAGGCTGATGCGTTGGCTAATCTAGGGTCGCCAGTCAACTCCGACGAATTAACTCAGTGATATAAGAAGGTCACGCCGAGGTGAACTCAACAAGATTAACTTGGGACTGGAGAAACAAATGCATAAACTACCATAAGAGAGGGAAATTGCCGTCGGATTCCAAGGAATTGAGGGGCCTTCCTACTTGTCATGACCCAAAACTTAGCCTGTCGTGATGGTGCCTCACGTGGTACTAGGAAAGCCGGCACTTCAAAATACTTCCAACACTTTTAAAATAAAACAGGTTTAAATCATCAAACTCTTAAAACTAGATTGAAGGTCAAAACCCAATACGGAAATTCCCAACATCGGGGTGTCACTGGGGTACATAAGCATCTATACAACACAAGCCTGGAAATAGTATCTATGAAAGGCAAAAACTAAATACATAAAGCTGAAAGATAGGAAAGGAGAGACAAGATCTACGAACGCCGGGCAGATACCTTGAAATCTCTAAATGATCAAGCTGAGCAGAGAGATTAACACCCACCGTGTCCAGAAACACTTGGATTTGCACACGAAGTGCAGGGTGTAGCGTGAGTACAACCAACTCAGTAAGTAACACGACTAAATAAAGGACTGAAAGTTGTGATGAGCTGCACTGATATAGTTCAATTACAAAAATTATAACATGGGAAGATAAACATGCTTTCAAGTTCGACAATTAAGGCCAAAACAATTAATTCATGTCAAGTTCAATTGAAACATGATATAATATCTCTCAAAAATTACATGACAGTGATATATGCCAGCTGAAGTACAACAGTAATGAAATCAAGTGTATAATCTCAAAGCAACAATCACTCGGTCCTCCCATACACTCCAACATCACAATCACTCATTCCTCACAGATGCTCGAAACTCGCACTCGACACTTGCACTCAGTAGGTACTTGCGCTCATTGGGGGTATGTACAGACTCCGGAGAGACTCCTTCAGCCCAAGCACTATAACAAGCCAATCATGACATAAATCAATAAGACATGCTGCGACATGCAGCCCGATCCCATAAATATCCTCACAATCAGGACCTCGGCCTCACTCAGTCATCAATCTCTCCAATCTCATTAATCATGATAATCAGCCCAAACATCAATGATATAATAATATTGATAAGGAACAATAGAGACTGAGATATAATATGCGAGTAAATCTATGACTGAGTACAAAATAGCAATTAGCAGATAATTCAACATGTAACACGGCCTCTGTGGGTCCATACAATACAAACACATAGCCTAAACATGATTTCTAACATGATTTGCAGTTCAATTTCCATAACACATGGAGAATATACGGATAACAATAGAGTGTTCAACTATACAGTTTCATGGAATTAACCAAGTCACGATTCCTACGGTGCACTCCCACATGCCCGTCACCTAGCATGTGCATTACCTCAAAACAAATCACATGACACATAATACAGGGTTTCATACCCTTAGAACCAAATTTAAAACTATTACTTACCTTAAACCGTGAAAATACCTACTCCAATACTCCCTTGCCTCGCGAATCGGCCTCCATATGCCTCGAATCTAGTCAAAACCGTTTGATACAATCAACACGGGCTAAAGAAATTAATTCCATAAGAAAATACTAAGTTATAAATCAAAAGCCAAAAGTCAACTCAAAAGCTGTCCCCTGGACCCACGTTTCAGAATTTGATATAAGTCACAAAATTCGAAAGCCCATTCAACCACGAGTCCAACCATACCAAGTTTACCAAATCCGACACTAAATCGTCACCCAAATCTCCAAATTAAACTCTCCAAATCCCTAGCTTCAAACTCCCAAATTCTACGTTAAATACACACAAACTAGGATGGAAATTCTATGGGGAAACAAGGTTATCGAATAAAAATGAGCACAAGTGACTTACCTCAAGAAACCCCTCGAAAATCCTCTCAAAAATCACCTTAGACTGAGTTTGCAAAGTCCAAAATGAGAGAAATCACAAAACCCTCGAACTTAATGTTCGGTCCAGGGGTCACACACTTGCGCTCCACTTGGCCGCATCTGCGGTCCGCTTCTTCGGATTTTACTTCGCTTCTGCGAACCAAGAACCCATCCCACCTCCACTTTTGTGGTCTCTCATGCGCAGATGCGCATCCGCACCTGCTAATTTACTTCCGCGTTTGCACCTTCAGGCTTTCTTTCCGTACGCACACTTGCGATACCTCTCTGCATCTGTGGCCTCGAAGGTGCGGATAAATCCTTCGCACCTGCGAAAATCCCCCAGTTCAAGCCAACCTTGCAGGTGTGATCACACCAGTAAACTCCCAGCTTCAGCAATGAACTAAGTCTCATCTTCGATCCGTTAACCATCCGAAATCAACTCGAGGACCTCAACCAAACATACCAACAAGTCCTAAAACATGATACGAGCTTAGTCGAGCCCTCTAATAACCTCAAACAACATCAAAAACACGAATCACACCCCAATTCAAGCCAATTGAAACTAAGGAATTCCAACTTCTACAAAAGACGCTAAAACCTACCAAATCACATCCGATTGACTCCAAATTTTGCACATAAGTCACAAATGACACCATATACCTACTCCAACTCCCGAAACTCCAATCCGATCCCGGTAATCACAAAGTCCACTCTCAGTCAAACTTTTCAAATTTTCAACTTTCGCCATTTCAAGCCTAATTCAACTACGGACCTCCAAATCACAATCCGGACACACTTACAAGTCCAAAATCATCCAAGGGAGCTAACAGAACCATCAAAACTCCATTTCGGAGTCGTTTACACATAAGTCAATATCCGGTCAACCTTTTCAACTTAAGCTTCCAAGCTTGAGACTAAGTGTCTCAATTCATTCCGAAATCCCTCCGGACACGAACCGACTATCCCATTAAGTCACATAATAGCTACAAAGCACAAAATGAGCAGTAAATGAGGAAACGGGGTTGCAACTATCAAAACAACCGGCGGGGTCGTTACACTACTAAAGCTGCCAAGTTTGGCTTGGTCGGTGGAATGTTATACCAAAGATCATTTTTCGGGCCGCTAGCTAGGTGCTTGTGTCTGGGGGAGACTGACTATGTAATGAGGGAAGTACACGAGGGTACTTGTGGAAACTATTTGGGAGCATAATCCTTGGTTCGGAAATTGATCAGAGCCGGTTATTAGTAGAACGAGATGGAAAAGGATACGAAAGACTTTGTTCGAAAGTGCAACGAATGCCAGAGGCATGCCCCAATGATTTATCAACTGGGAAAATGCTTCAGCCGATGCTATCCCCCTGACCGCTTATAAAATGGGGGATGGATATCGCCGATCCTTTACAATGGGCACCTGACAAAGCCCAAATACATATTGCTCATGACCGATTATTTCTCCAAGTGGGTCAATGCACAAGCATTCGAGAAGATTCGGGAAAAAGAGGCCATTGACTTCATATGGGATCATATAATATGCTAGTTTGGGATACCAACCGAGATCACTTGCGACAGCAAGAGAAAGTTCATTGGCGGCAAGGTTAGTAAGTTCTCAAAGACCATAAATTAAAAAGATCTTGTCGACTACCTACCACCCTAGTGGGAACGGTCAAATGAAATCATCAAACAAAATTTTACTCCAAAACCTAAAGAAGAGATTGACCGATTTAAAAGGAAAGTGGAAAGAAATATTTCTCGAGGTCTTGTGGGCATATCGATGACTTCTAAGTCAAGCACCACTGCAACACCATTCTCTTTAGTCTACGGAGTGGAAGCTCTGATCCCCGTCAAAGTAGGAGAATCGACCCTAAGGTTGAAATACTCTATCGAGACGTCGAATGATGAGGCCATGGCCATGAGCTTAAACTTATCGGACAGAAGGCGAGAAGCTGTGCTAGTCTAGTTAGCGATCCAAATGCAACAAACGGGGAGATACTACAACCGAACTGGGAAGGTTATCAAACCTTCTACACTTTCATGTCGGGGACTTGGTGTTAAGGAAAGTTACTCTACATACCAAGAACCTGAATGACGGGAAACTAGGCCTGAACTGGGAAGGGCCATAAAAAGTAGGTGATAAAATCGAGGAAGGCTCATATAAGCTCGAATCAGGGAACAATGTACAACTACTGAACAACTGGAATATGGAACACTTAAAGCAGTACTACTGCTAAGGTACCGACACAATTTCCTTTATAGTATTCTACACTTTGAACTAACTGATGGTAGGCCAGAAACCCTTGTTTTAGTCATAGCTTGCACTCCAATTACTGCATTTTACTTGTGTTTGAGCTTAAATGTAAATGTATTGCACTTATTATGTGTTTTATGCCTTGTATGAAGTGATTCCGAGTTAAGAAGATAATCTGGAACTAAATCGAACAATTTGGAGTTTTGAAGTATGATTAAAAGTCCAATAAATTAAACCGGGATCGCTTTCGGAGGTCGGGAGCCAAGTTTGAATTTAAAATGTGAAGAAAAAAAACACTCTGGGAAAGTTACACAGTCGCGCACAACAATGTATTCTGTTGGAGTTCGTCTGAAATCACTCTATGAACTTTCCCACTAGCGCCCCGCAAGGGCCGACGGGCCTGTATTATTTTCTTAAAGTATTTTCCTATTTCGACTTGGAAAGGGTAGTTTCTTCTGGGCCTAGTCCTCTAAGGTATAAATACACCAAAAAGACGTTTTAAGGGACTTTTGACCTTGGAAGCTTTGGAAGATCATTGGAGGCTACAAGACACATGATTTTATCATCTTTCCATCAATTCAATATGGGATTTTGGATTGTAACGTTAGATTGATGCTTTCTTATTCTTTAACTCTTTTTGTGATGAATTTCTCCATATCTATGGAGTAGTTGACTTTAGGGTTTGACATGATTACCTGACCTGGTTGTTGTTATGGATTTGACTCCTATTTAATTGCTTGATATTGGAGGAACTTTAATATAGTTGTGATCTTATTCTATATAGTATTTAATTGAAAGAGGAATATCTTATTAAATTTTATTGAAGCGTATGCCTTAGTTTATTTTGGTGATTCTTTGAACTAATCAAGAGAGATTTTTGAGTTACCGTTAAAATTAATATTGAGAAATATTCGCGAGAAGTTTCTCTTAGATCATTCCTACAAAAATAGATTCTTGCAAGTTTCACTGTACTTCACATTAGTTTATTTGAAAGAATTGGATTTAATCGAGATAGGAGTCTGATTCAAAAGTATAAGATAATCACTTACTAAATTCGTTAGAGTTGATAGAACCTCAGGATAAATATAATAGTATCATATACAGAATAGCAATCTTGCACCTATCATGTCACAATTCTTATTTCTCACATTGATACCAACCTAACTCTGTTAATCTCTAGTGCTTTGAAGTCAATTGTCAATTGCTTTACTTTAGTAATTAATCGTAGTTCAGAATCATTCCTAATCAAGTTTTGATCATTCTGACTAGCAGTTAAACAAGAAATTACTAGAGCATTATTTAAATCCAATCTCTGTGGAGACGATAATTAAACTATACTATCTTTGGTTGGCGAGCATCAAATTCATGTTGTGTTTTGCGCTCGTTAAATTTTGATGCCGTTGTAGGGGATTTGCAACCAATAGTGTTCAAAATAGTTTCTGGTGCTAATTCAGAAACTTATTTTATTCTATTCTTCACGGGTTTTCTTTTCCATGTGAAGGCAACATGTTGACTTCTCTGGTGTATGAATTTATCTTCTTCAAAAGAATTAATTCCATACAATCTAGAGATCAAAAAGAATCTGCGACAGTTGAGGAAAGAGAAAGAACTCATCTGAAAGTTCTTAGGGCAACCTTCAACCCAAGAACTCTTGGCTAATAACAGTGACTATGAAGTAGACTTACCTTCAAGAGAGGCAACACAACAAGAAGGTACACGAATAGCAGCTGAAGCAGCCCATAGAGTTGTCGATAAGACTATCGAAGATGGTTCTAAATAGACCCACTATTGAAGACCAGTTCGAAAATATGGTATCTAGTCCTGGTATAACATTGGGTGATTATTCCAGACCAATCTACAATTAGGGACTATCTAGTGTCAGACCTCTACCCGTAGCAGCTAATAATTTCGAGTTGAAGCAATGTCTACTTCACACTATCCAGAATAACCGTGTCTTCAGAGAGAAGGTGAATGAAGATCCTAACACTCACTGTTGATACCCAATTTTTTTCTATATATTTTAAATAAGCATAAATACCTATATATATATATATATATATATATATATATATATATATATATATCCATATATAAGCATGCACAAGGCTTTATTATTTTCCCATAATTTTTAAAGGGTTTAAATTGGTTTATTTTCTCCCTTTTTACCCATAAAATCCCCCAAAATTATTTTCAAAATTATTGTTTGAATAATTCATCTATTTAATTTCTATATTTATACCAAAATATGGCTAATGTAATTTTTATGTATTTTTACAATTACATTTGGTATTTTTAAAGCTAAATTGCATATAATTGCAATGTTAGCCCAATTTAAGATTTAATTATGTTTTATATGCATAAAATTGGATTTTGTATTTTTATATTGTTAATTATGTATTTTAAATCATTTTTGCACCTTAAATATTTTTCAGAAATTAAATATTATTTTTATAAATTATAATTGGGAAAAACTGGCTATTTAAATTATAGCCAAATCAGACCCAAATTCCCAGCCCAATTTTACAATTAAAAACCCGACCCACACCCTATTAACCCTTACCCAAACCTAAAACCCACCTACCCATTCTAATCCTGACCGTTGATCTCCTAGATCAACGGTCCAAATAATTCATTTCCTTTTTAATTTCCAAACAACCCCCAACCCTAATTCATTTCTCCAAAGGCGTCGCCTTCAGATGCTCTCTCATCTCCACTCTTATCTCAAACCTAACCCTAGACTCCTCCACTCCCCTCTGTCTCGGTCATCTCCGGCAACTATACTTTTCAACCCAAGCCTCCAATAGGTCTCTCATCACTCTGCTCATCATCTCTAAGGCTTTCAAGGATCCTAGGCCATGTCTATTCGGACCTAGGGTTTCTGTTACTTATGGGTTCTCCGATATGATTTTGGGCAAAATCACACCTTATATGTCACGATTGATGAAGTTTCAATAGATTCTTTTTGATTTTACTTGGGTTTCTTTTTGAAACCCTAACTCTCTTATGAATCTCTCAGATCTGTGTTATTTTTATGCTTTAAGCCTATTTCCTTATGTGATTTGCTTATTCTCGAGTTTTTTTCCTGAAAAACCTTCTACTGTAAACCATTTTTACTCCCTTTGAAAACTAGGATTTTCGGAGTTCTTCCTATACCTGTTTCGACTGATTTCTTTATGATTAAACCTTTTTCCTTGTTTATCTCGATCGATTTTAAGTTCTTACTGCTTTTTAACTCAACTCTGTTAAAAAGCCCTAATTTCTATAGTATTTTCTTTACTTGTTTCTGTGAGTTAGCATGATTTTCTTTACTTGTTTCTGTGTGTTAGCCTGATTTTCTTTACTTGTCTCTATGTGTTAGCTTGATTTTCTTTACTCTGATTCTGTGTGTTAGCATGATATTCTCCACTTTGGTTCTGTGTGTTAGAATGACTCTCCTTTACTTCTTTTCTGTGGGTTACCCTGTTTACCTGGTTCTAGTTAATCTCTTGTGGTCACCATGCTTTGAATACGTTTTGCTGAATCTCTAGCCTACTTACATCACCTCTACATGACTGTGTTTGCTCATCTTTTGTTTCTTTTTGCCTATATAATCGACTTTGTTTGTTTGTTACTTCTGTTCAATCGTCTCTATTTATATGTTGAGGTATGCAGAATCATAACTCCCCATGATTGATTCTGATTCTCCTTAACTTTTGGTAATTGAAAGATTTTCCTTCAAAGTCCTGGAATTCTACTCGTCTGTTTGAATTAACTGATTGCATTACCTTATTTACTATGGTACTTTGTTTTACTTAGTCTTTCCTTAATTAGGTCCTTTTGAATTTGGTCCTAATTGACTACTTTATGCCTACTGAATCTTGACACTTTCCTTATTTAATCGTGCACTGATTTCCCTTCCTCCCTTATATGGTACTGAATCTTCCCGTTTGTCCTTGACTACCTTCACTCAAGGAAGTAATTCCTTGATTCTCTGAAGTGATTGATTCTGAGTTCTTAAATTAGTATACTACGATGATTTTCACCTTATTCCACTACCTACTTTCAACTATAAATACTCTAAATCTTTCACAAAGGACACACACTCTTGGCTTTCAAAAAACCCCTCTCTTACTTAAAATCTCTATGTTATTCTACTACTATTGGATGGCTGAAAGCCAAGGCTAATCATCTATACTCTCTGGTTCTTTCACTCTGCTTACTTTTATCCTCACTAGTATGTCATAGTTAATTTAAAGTCTCAACAACAATATGTTTCTCTTCTTGTTTCAGTTTCTGTTATTTCTAGCCTGCTTTTACTTATGGTTTTGCTGTGAAGTTTGTAGTTAAGCATGCTAATATGACCCCCTTCCCTCTTTTGAATTCATGTACCCCTTATGTAATTCAAGCATGCCTGGACAATTGCATTCTTTCACCTACTGTGCACTTACCACTTTGTGAATCCCAAACCCCTATTCCCTCTATGTGTTCATGACTGGATTGTGACTATGCCAGTGTCAAACTATCTCTGAGCATGTACATACCAGTCCTAATAATCCTACTAGGGTCATGTGTCTGCAGTCAATGTCTATGTATCCCTAAACCCCCTTAACCCTTGTGTGATTACTGAATTCATTCACTTGTTGTGTGTGATCTTATCCTTAAGTGTCTGAACTTTGTTTACCAGTCCAACTTCTTTTCAACGATCTCTGTTACTAATTGCTTTCAAAACAGACCTTTTGAGTCTAGTCTTTAATAAACTTTTTTCAAACATGAGTCCCGCACTTTCACTCTACTCCTAGTTAACAAGTTCTGCCCCCTCTAGTATGTGTACTGCCTTGGGATCGTCTTGAGAACCCTTGGAACTCTGGCATACTAAGGCTGGCTTTCCACACTATACTGGTTCAATGCTTGGCTATTAAGTCTAGGTGTAAGCATTACCCGAGGTCCTTGAGACCCTTAGGGTACTTTGATGCACCTAGACTCAGATTTGTCTATGGAAATGAGGTTGAAAGACCATTGGAGGCTTTGGGTAACTATGGCCTGATAGCAGGCTCTCTATAGAATAACTTCTTAATTTTTCATTTCACTTATGTAATTCATTTGTTGGTCTGTTATAATTTGTTAACAGATATTTGGGGTATTTAGTGAAAGGGTGGGTAAATGTATACCTTGTGGGGCAACTTGGGTAGAAATCCTGCCTTAGGACTTATTTGCAAATTTGCATGCCTCACTCGATAGAAAACATGCCTATAGGGTTTTTATTCTTGTTGAATCTGATTGCTTTTGCATAATAGAAAACATGCCTATAGGGTTTTTATTCCTGTTGAATCAGATTTCATAATAGAAATCATGCCTATAAGGACCTCACTTTTAATGTCACTTGCATTAGATACAAACCATGTTCATAAATCCTGCATTTGTTATGTTAGAGATCGTGTTTCCAGGTTCCAAGTCAACATGTTTTTAATCAACTCAAATATAGATATCATGCCTCTAGGACATAATTCTAATTCAGTAAGTTTTTCACATGTTACTGCAAATTGCCTAAAACTAATAATACACCTAGATATCATGTCTATAAGGATCTAATTCGCAATTCTGTCTGGTAATTCTAATTAGCCAAATAGATCAATTGTATCTCGCCTTGTTTACTTCTCAAAACTGGCTTTGTTAAGCAGCGACATTTTCTGAAACTGGTTCTTCCAACATTGCTCTAATCTCATTATATATCCTACCTATAGGATTAAAAGGGACTATTTCAAAACTTGTCTATTTCTGCATTAACATAAATATCAGTTTTGCATATAGGCAAGCCTTAGGGCATTTTCAAAACTTGCATGTCTCTGAAGCTGTTCCGGTCACTCAACGTTTTGAATTCTAATAAGCCTTTTTAAGAGATCCTAGGCAACTAATAAGTTGTGACTTCTGTATCTGAAAGTGGTTTATTCTTGCATAATCATTTAGAAATCCTGCCTTAGGACTTTGATTACCAAAGACCTTACTTGTGGTTGAGTCGTGCTGCATGTATGCTCGTTTACAGAGGAAACTATGTGCCTTTAATTGCTCCATTTATGTGAAAGTCCTAAATGCTTCTCTTTGGCTGTCGCCTTAGATTTTTGCCTTTAAAACCTTAGGGGTATGTCTAGAACTGCCTATAGGTAGAGGTCTTAACTCCCTCCAGGACTATTAAGAAGGTACATGTAGCAGCACACAATAGGAATCAGTGACCAACACTCGCTTTGCATGACCAATAAGGGGACGGGAAGGGTAGACATGGGATATGATGACTACGCGTTAATGTCACATGTAGCCCCTTAATGAGGAGTGTTTACCGGAACTTGCGTGGGGTGATCCTATAGGATAAACAACCTAGGACCCCCCTTTACCCTAAACCTTCTCCTTGTTTAGAACTTTCCTTTATAATTTGTTCAACCTTTATTTCACTACTTGATTTGTTCAAACGTGTTGTACTTATTTGATTCAACTATTTGTATCGACTAATTTATAAATATGAGTTCGGTTGGGACTCACAGTTGTGGACCAAGAGGGGTTCCTAACACCTTCCCCTCGAGGTTATCTCGAGCCCTTACCCTAATCTCTGGTAATGAAGACCAACCCAAGAGTTAATCACTCTAGGTTCCCTAACACACCATAATCCGTTAGGTGGCGACTCTTCAAATACCCAAAAGTAAATGAGTCATTGCACCCCATGGAATGTCGAAACTCGGACCTCTCTCCACGAGAAAGGGAAAAGGGGGCACGACACTCACTTGATGGATCTTGAGGAAATCATGAACACCTTCCAACAATAGAGTGTCAAAAATGCAGTCTACTTCAGGGCATTCCCCTTTTTGCTGAAGGATGACGCGAAGCACTGGCTTCATAACTTACCAACTAGGTGGATCAGGACTTGGAAAGATATGACTAAAATGTTCCTTGACAAATACTTCTTTGCAAAAACAGTAAAGTTTAGAAGGAAAATTCATTAGTTCTGCCAGAAGGACACTGAAACAATTTTTGAGGCTTGGGAAAGATTCAAGCAGATAGTGAGAAAGTCATCATAATAAGATTGAATTGTGGATGCAACTCCAGGACTTTTGGGATGGACTGACACCTTTCTCATGACAAACTCTGAGTATTGTAGTTGGAGGTCCTTTCATGATGAAGACTCCTAAGGAGATTGTTGCAATTAATGATGAGCTCTTTGAAGATGCTAACCAATTGCCTACTGAGAGTAATGATAGAAGAAAATCAGCTAGGTTTCACTAGGAAGACTCTAACACATTAGTGCAAGCCTACGTAGATACCATGGTCAGATAGATAAGAAAGTTAAAATTGTCTAACGTACAGAGTGAGCGGCAAGCAACATGTGACTTTTGTGGAATGGGATACCCTATACATGAGTGTCAAAGTTCAGCTGAAGTAGCAAATGCTATGGGGAGCTTTGATAGAGGCAACTACCAAAGAGGAAACAATTCTAACTCCATGGGGCAGAGGCACCCAGGTGTTTCTTGGAGTTCACTAGAGGGTGCAAATGCATGGCAGAAAAATAACTCCAGACCCCAGGGACAAGGAGCTCCAAGTTTTCAAAATCAACAGAGGCAGCAATATCATCCTCCATAGTCCAATCAGTCCAACATGGAAGATCTCATGAAGGACTTTATCATTAAGGCATACGAGAGGCTTGAAACCCATAGCACAACTATCATAGAACAGGGCATGGCCATTCAAAACTTGGAAAGATAGGTGGGACAACTAGCTAATCTATTATCTGAGAGGGTTCCATGAACTCTTCCTGTTGATACTAAAAGAAATCCAAAAGAGACAGTAAATGCAGTGTCTTTGAGGAGTGGGAACGTATAGGAGGATCCAGGGCAAAACAAAAAGATGAGCTAATTGAAAGTCAAGTGGAGATTATGGAGGAGCAAAAAAAAATGACAACATTCAAAAAGGTGCATGGATGGTAGATGAGGGTCTGAAGAAGAAGGGGAAAAGAGGAGAAGACTAGAGCTTAGAAGAAGAAGAAGAAAGATGAGAATGCAATAAATGAGGAGACTGAAGAAAGTAAAATTATGCATGCTCTACCTTTCCCGCAGAAGCATAGAAGAGAAAAGCTGGACAAACAATTCGGGCGCTTTCTAGAAGTGCTCAAGCAGGTACATGTGAATATACCTTTCATAGCGGTGCTTTCACAGATGCCATCTTATGCTAAATTTTTGAAGGAAATATTGTCCAAAAAGTGAAAAGTGGAAGAGACATCAATTTTCAAGCTCACAGAGCATTGTAGTGCATTTCGGAAAAACTAGCTCCCTCAAAAGTGTGGAGATCCAAAGAATTTTACTATACCTTGCTCTTTAGGGAGTACTGTCACACCTCCTTTATCTGCCCCCGCGGGGGGCGTAGGAGTTTTTTTCCAATTAAAGGACAATCGAAACGGGATTTGTTTATTTATTTCAGAGTCGCCACTTGGGAGATTTAGGGTGTCCCAAGTCACCTATTTTAATCCCGAATCGAGGAAAAGAATGACTCTGTATTACAGTCCGCGAACCAGAAATTCGGATAAGGAATTCTGTTAACCCGGGAGAAGGTGTTAGGCATTCCCGAGGTTCCGTGGTTCTAGCACGGTCGCTCAACTGTCATATTCGGCTTGTTTATCTGATTTTATGCAATTATGCGCTCATGTGCAAATTTTATCTTTTTACCGCTTTCATAATTGTTATTATTATTTTTAAAAGAATTTGAACATTGTTAAAAACATGTCTTTGGATTGCGTCACATAAAATGCACCCGCGATCCGGAACGTATTTTTATTCAATGTTTTGGGATTTGGATTTGGGTCGCATAAATGCGCACCCGTGTTTAAGAATGTATTATTATTAAAATCGTGCCTAAAGCGATTAGCGTATTATTATTTATGGGTAAGACTGTGGAATTCACTAAACAGTCCATCCCGAATTCTAAATACTCAATTAAACATTTATTGAGGGCCCCGCAATTGGTGCATTTTATTGGGATAGGCTCATCTCATTTTTATTTTTAAAAGGACAGTCCTAAAATGCCTACATTTTTCTATTGAAATTTGTCTCTACAAAATAAAAGAGAAAATATCTTAATTTATTTACATGTTATTACCTAGTTACATTATACTAGGCATGTTCTCAGTTTGTCAAATTAAAAAAAAACATAGCAATCTAATTTTAATCCTAGACCATTTACATGCTGAAATTAACCAATATTATTTAACTAAACAATATTTCTGCCAAGTTCTTGCTAGATGGCCTATTCGTTTGATTTTTGGCTCGACGGAGTTACTACACCATTTATTTATTTTTAGGCAATATATGTAAATAGTTCATCTGTTAAGCTATCGTCGGATGTTCCACTATATGTATTAAATAGCTACATGATTCTGATTTTTGCAAGCTAAATAATTTGTACATACAAATAAAATTCAGAATATAATTAAAGCAAATTTAGAATTTCAACTCTTCATTTTTCGTATTCATGCTTCATATTCGGATTACAATAACCAGCGTGTCAGTTGTGTACCTGATATTGGAAGAAAAAGAAAATGAAGATGAGAATCAGCAGCAGTAATAACAATACAGCACAGCAACAACAGTCCAGCAACAATAACAATCCAGGAACAGACCGGTGGAGTAGTAATCCCAAAACAAAAGCTTCAAGCTCTTATGAAACAACCAACAATTAATGCTGATTTCAAAACAATGAATGAAAGCAAAAGATTTTTTTTTAGTTTTTTTTTATTTGAAAGTTTAAATATTTTTCGGAATTTTTCTTTCTCTCTTAAATATTCAGCTCTTTTTTTTCTTCTCTCTCTCTCTCTCTATCTGCCCGTTTTTTTTCTTATTCTCTCTCTTCTATTCTTTTTTTTTCTGTCTATGTGTATTCTCTCCTATTCTTATTCCTGTCTTTTTTCTCTCCCCAAAAAATCTGATTCAAGACCTCTCCTTTATATCCCATCACATAAATCTTTTAATCAATTCAAATCAACCCATTTGCTCATACCAAACCCATTATCTTTCCACTCATCCCCCACTATATTAAACTAACATATCAAACCAACCCATTACATCTTGTCCCCCATGCCTACCATAAACAATTGCCATATTCCCCTCCACTACATTATGTTTTGTCCCCCATTATGTTAAACAATTATATCAAAACCCCACCCCATTAAATTTTGTCCCCCATGCCTACATAAACAATTATAATAATGTTCAATTACCAAACTACCCCTCTGACCTTATTGCAATTACCATTCTACCCCTGAATGTAATGCAATTTACCAAACTACCCCCATCAGCTCTAAACAATCAATTAATCATAACTTAACCAAAATATAGCCAAGATGACCAATTTCTCAACAATCTTCATCAACAAATCAACAATCTTCAACAACAACAGCAAGGAAACAATAATATTAACAACACAATACATGATTCATCAACGAATCAAAAACCAAAACATAAACTCACATTAAATTACTGGATTTAAAATGAACTTCAAACAAAGATGAACATGAATTAAATCTATTTTTATGCAACAAACATGATGGATTCAAACGATTCAAACAACATTAATAATTTCTAGAGAATACATAACAACACATGAAACAAATTAAAGAAATAATTAATTAAATTTCAATTTGAATCTAACAAACATTAAACTAACAAATTTTTACCTAAACAATAAAACAAACATGAAATAAACATGAAAAACAACTAATTAAATTTCCATTTGAAATCTGAAAATTAATTCAACAAAACATATGAACATGAACAAAACAAAAAAATCAAATATCTACCGATTTTAGATTCGAGAAATATCAAAACAAAATACGGACAAAATAAAACTCAAAATCTACTAACCGGATCGAAACGAAATATGTACGGACTATTTTGACGACCCCAACCAAAACTCGAACAAACGACGGAGACGATCCTAAGCAACTAAAGGAGATGAAGGCAGCGATGAAGCAGATGGGAGGTAGACGGACAGTGGTGAAGCGAAACGCAGCAGCAACCATGCTAGCTCAGGTTCGAGCTCGACGAGGCACAGTAGGGTCAGCCATGGACATTTGGATGGAGAAGACGAAGCAGCCGACGCAGTTGACGCAGCTGAACGATGAGACAGAACAGCTGGGGTGCGTTTGGGAAGGTTTTCGCGAAAAAGATGAAGTGACGACGCAGGCACAGCTGCGTGAACAGTAGCAGCAACGCTGGACGCAAGGAGGAAGGCAGCAGCTACGAGGCAGCGACTGCGTAGTTGTCCATGGCGACGAGGGAGCTTCGAAGACGATGAAGTGAAACTTGCTGGGTCTGTTTGGAGAAGGTCAAGGTCTACAAGCTGTTCGTCGTTGACGACTGGACGTAGCAGCAGCCATGGATATTGAGCAAGCTTTGAGCTTAACGAAGGAAATGAAGCAACGAAGCAATGGTAGCAAGCTTCGAGTTTTGGGCGTGTGTGTGTTTGTGTTGTGGTCGGATTTGTTGTTGTTTAACAATGGTGAAGAAGGGGTAGCCATGGTCGTTGGGACGAAGCTGCAAGGGGCAGCCATGGGAGGGTTTTTGGAGAGAATGAAGATAGGGGGCGGATGTTTTTAGTTTTTAGGGTTTTTTGTGTTTTTTTTTGGTTTTGTTTTGTGTTGGACAAAAAATGAAGAAGGGGTGTTGGGTACTTGGGTTAATGGGGCAGACCAGGTCGACCCGGTTTGAAGTGGACCGGGTCATGGGGAAGGTTGGGCAATATTTGGGCTTGTGGTTTGAAATTGAAGAAGATGCCCAATTCCGATTTTCTTTATATTTTCGCTCTCTTTTCTTCTTTTATTTTTCTAAAACTAAATTATAAAAATACTTAAATTATTATTAAGAACTAAATTAAGTTATAAAAGCGCAAATTATCTCCCAATAACAATTAACGCACAATTAAGTAATAATTAAGCATAAAATTGTTCATTTGGACAATAAATGCAAAAGATGCCTATTTTTGTAATTTTCATTTTTTGTAAACAAACTTAATTACTAACAATTGTGGGATTAAATCCTACATGCAAAATGCGACATTTTTTTTGTATTTTTATTAATTTAACAAATAAACATGCACAGACAAATACAAATAATTATTCAAAAATATCACAAAATATCACAAAATTGCACACCAAAGAAAAATCATTTTATTTTTGAATATTTTGGGAGTAATTCTCATATAGGGCAAAAATCACGTGCTTACAGCTTCCCTCTTTGCCCGAAGACACGAAGGGTTTTCGTGCAAAGATAAAGCGAGCGATTTTTGCCCATCCGAGTACTCTGTGTGAAGCATTTTTTTGAAAAAGATTTGACCGAACCTTTGCTTCAAAGGTTTCCTACATATCCTGGGCTAAACAGGAATCAAGTCAATGTAGTTCGGGAAGTTTTGGTAGCTGGGACTACCGTGGGACTGCAATGTTACTGTTGTTGCATGCTATTACCACTGCTTACTGATCTCCTTGTTACACCGTGCTTAAAAGAAAACAAGAAGCTAAGCTAGGCTGAAATTTGTTCTTGTTGCCTTGCTTTCTTGTCGGCTTGTGTTTCCTCCGGTGCTTTTCTTCCGTGAATTTGGGAATGATACTGGCCCTTTGCTTTTCTGAATACCAGTTTTCATCATTTTGCTTGGTCCGCTGGGGACATGGCTTTCTTCATTAAGCTTTTCGGCGGTTCCTCTGGGGATACGTCTCTCTTCATCAAATCTGTTATGCTGGGCATAATTTAATGTTCACGGGCCTCTTCTTTCAAGACGCGTCTTTCCTTCCTTTTGACTCATGCGCTTCAACTTGTGCTGGGACCTCTTGTTGCAACCTTCTGCTTTCCGGTGCTGAGGATTTTTTATTGTTTCTTGCTGGGAATTCCTGTTGTAACCTTCTACCTTCCGGTGGGTTACTGATTTCAAGATCTGCAGTATAAGACTGAAAAGTATTCCCCTCGTTATACAGGTGGGCGCCTGGACGCAAAAATATGAAATGTATGCCCGCATTATACTGGTGGGCGACCCAGAACAGAAATAAAAATACAGAAATATATTCCCGCATTATACTGGTGGGCGACCTAGAACAGAAATGTATTCCCACATTATACTGGTGGGCGACCTAGAACAGAAATGAAAAGACAGAAATGTATTCCCGTATTATACTGGTGGGCAACCTAGAACAAAAATGTATTCCCGCATTATACTGGTGGGCGACCTAGAACATGAAATGTATTCCCGCATTATACTAGTGGGCGACCTAGAACAGAAATGAAAAGACAGAAATGTATTCCCGCATTATACTGGTGGGCGGCCTAGAACAGAAATGTATTCCCGCATTATACTGGTGGGCGACCTAGAACAGAAATGAAAAGACAGAAATGTATTCCCGCATTATACTGGTGGGCGACCTAGAACATGAAATGTATTCCCGCATTATACTGGTGGGCGACCTAGAATAGAAATGAAAAGACAGAAATGTATTCCCGCATTATACTGGTGGGCGACCTAGAACAGAAATGTATTCCCGCATTATACTGGTGGGCGACCTAGAACAGAAATGAAAAGACAGAAATGTATTCCCTCATTATACTGGTGGGCGACCTAGAACAGAAATGTATTACCTAGAACAGAAATGAAAAGACATAAATGTATTCCCGCATTATACTGGTGGGCGACCTAGAACATGAAATGTATTCCCGCATTATACTGGTGGGCGACCTAGAACAGAAATGAAAAGACAGAAATGTATTCCCGCATTATACTGGTGGGCGACCTAGAACAGAAATGTATTCCCGCATTATACTGGTGGGCGACCTAGAACAAAATGTATTCCCGCATTATACTGGTGGACGACCTAGAACAAAAATGTATTCCCGCATTATACTGGTGGGCGACCTAGAACAGAAATGAAAAGGCAGAAATGTATTCCCGCATTATACTGTGGGCGACCTAGAACAGAAATGTATTCCCGCATTATACTGGTGGGCGACCTAGAAAAGAAATGAAAAGACAGAAATGTATTCCCGCATTATACTGGTGGGCGACCTAGAACATGAAATGAAAAGACAAAATGTATTCCCGCATTATACTGGTGGGCGACCTAGAACATGAAATGAAAACAGAAATATATTCCCTTGTTATCCAGGTGGGCGCCTAACTTCAACAATAACTTTGAAAAATAAAAACGCCATTCCTCTCTTTAGGCGGGCTCCTGATTTCAAACTTTAGGAGGAAATGCCTCTCCTATGGGTAAAACTAAACTTAGGAGGAAATGCCTTTCCTATAGGTAAAACTAAACTTAGGAGGAAATGCCTCTCCTATGGGTAAAACAGACTTAGGAGGAAATGCCTCTCCTATGAGTAAAACTAAACTTAGGAGGAAATGCCTCTCCTATGGGTAAAAATAAACTTAGGAGGAAATGCCTCTCATATGGGTAAAACTAAACTTCGGAGGAAATGCATCTCCTATGGGTAAAAACAAACTTAGGAGGAAATGCCTCTCATATGGGTAAAAATAAACTTAGGAAGTGCGCCTCCTAGGGGTAAAACTAAACTTTAGAAGGAAATGCATCTCCTATGGGTAAAAAAAATAAACTTAGGAGGAAATGCCTCTCCTATGGGGTAAAACTAAACTTAGGAGGAAATGCCTCTCCTATGGGTGAAACTAAACTTAGGAGGAAATGCCCCTCCTATGGGTAAAAACAAACTTAGGAGGAAATGCGTCTCCTATGGGTAAAACAAACTTAGGAGGAAATGCCTCTCCTATGGATAAACCATTTCTTTATTCCTGAATTATTTACTTACCTGTGTTGCCTTCCCTTGAAACTGCTGGGGATTATTTTGCTGGGGATGAATTTTCCTTTTCTTCTTTACCCACTCTGGGTTGTCCGACCCTCTTGAAACTTGGTCGAAACTCTGTCGAGGATGCTTCTACATCTCGATGATCAGCTGGGGATAACACTGCGAACTGCTGAGTAACCCTGCTGGGGCTAACACTGCTGAGGATAACTCTGCTGAGTAAATATGTTATCTTACTCCTTCCAAAATTACCTCCTTTTAAGTAGGATGATTCATTCCTCTACAAACTACTTCCCTTATTTTTCTTTTCTTTTTTTTTCTTGCTAGCTTCTTCCTTCGAAGACTACCTCCCTTAAGACTCGTTTTGCCTTTCCCCGAAAGGAACCGCTGAGGACACCGATTTTCACCAAACTTGTGTTGGACTCCTCGAAACTGCTGGGGATAACACTATTGGGGAATTATTTACTTACCTGTTGGGGGATAGAATGTTATCAGCTGGGGATAACGCTGTCGAGGATAACACTGCTGGAGGATTCTGATTCCTTTAGAACTAGTGCTTCACTCTTCGGAAGGCTGTTGGGAATGATACTGGCCTTTTGCTTTTCTTAGCACAAGTGTCATCCCTTTGTTCTGTCTGCTGGGGAACAACTTCCTCCATTGAAACTTATTATGTTGGGGGCAACACTGGTTCAAAGACCACTTCCCTTGAGACTGGTGTTATTTTTATTCTTCCTCGAATGGGTACCTGACTTCCAAAAAATTTTCTAAATGAAAGGAAAATTTTCTGCCCCAGTTTGACAGTCTCCCTTATGGCATGCTTTTTTGTCATCAATGCCATTTCCTTTACCTGTTTCAAATCAAACGAAATTTGTTAGTTTAAAACGTGGTGGTTGGTTGTGATACTCTTACTGGGATGGTTTTCCCTTTCTCCTTCCTTGCTCTGTGTTCCACAACTTGTTGGGGATGATATTATTTGCTGGGGATAATCCCTTTCTGCTGGGGATATCCCTCTTCTTTTGTGGCATAGTTCGGAAACTGGCATTTCCCCGACCTTTAGTCTCGTATGAATTTCCCCAAATCATGCTCACTGCTTTCCTTGCTTTGTTCACGGGTCTTGGCCTTGAGGTTTATAACCTTGGTTTTGGAAAGGATATCCCTATTGACACTCGTCAATCCTTTTGTCAATTCCCTTTTGCTGGGGATATCTTTTTTGACACTGGCCTCGCGCTTGTTCCTTTCTGACTATACCACTTGGATGTACTAGTCAGATCTCATCTTGCATGATTGGAAAGTTGATGGCCTATTTTGAAGTCATTTCTCACTCGTTCTGACCAAACAGACTCTACTGGGGAATTTTTCTATGAAAGGAAAAGATAAACGGGAACAGAATAAAAAGACAAAGGAAAGATGACTCTTTAACAAAAGAAACTATAAATATAAACCTATCAAACGCAGATACCGACTCTAATGGTCATGACATGCACATGTGGCCTATCCTCCGCCGTTAATCATCTTTTCAAGACCTTCCCTTGACGATTCCCCGTCTGATTGCCAATCTTATTCGACTTGTAGTGCCCGAAGGGTTTTCACTATCAAGCCTCTCTCATTTTGGTTTTTCTCTCAGCTTTCATCGCCTTATGGCACCTGTGAAGGTTTTCACCGATAAGACTCTCTCATTTGTATCACTTTCCAGTTGGGGATTTGGAGTGTTGCTGGTATGACTCTTTCTACTGGGGATTAGAGTCCTTTCTGCTGTGGAACAGAATGTTATGTTCACCGGTAAGACTCGCATTTGTCTGACTTGGCATCTTTTGAAGACTGATCAGAAAGTCTTTCTTTGGACCGTAATGTGGGTTTTGGATAGGGCTAGAAAGAAAGGGTATTAAAGGCTCAAAAAATGCATCAATTTTGGGTTCAAAGTTACAACCTTCGGAACTAGATTTATTTACAACAAACGCGACCTTTGCCCCAGTTTCTTGCTTGGGGATATTTTAATTGATTGATTTTTTTTCATTTTTCAAAACTATGACCGAGCCGTGAAGCGCCTACGTATCCTCTTTGAGAAATCAGGTCAAACGTCGTTCCCAATTCCTCTGTTTTCATTTGACTTTCTTTTGTTTTTTTTGTTATCATTTTTCTCTTTTTTCGTTTTTTTTTTTTTTGATTTTTTTCTTTACCTTCCAGGCTCGTATTTCCTAGTCGTTGCTATTGATTCCGAACGAGGGGTAGGAAAGAAAATAAATAAGGCTCAAAAGGGATAACGAAGGATAAAGTGTTTAGGTAGCAGAACAAAATGCCTTCGTCATTCCAGTCTTCAAAACATGCCAAGTGCAAACAACACAATTGAACATAGATTTATAGCCTCTTCCGATGGTGCCGGACTTGACAATTATGTTAAACACTTGCTTTTTCATTTGTCATTTCTAAAGCACCGTTGGGCGACACTCTCACTCTCATGAACGACCCTCATTCCAATTTGGCGAATCTTGCCTTTAACGATTTTCTTTATGTTTTACTTGCCCCAGTTCCACATGACTCGGGCTTCAAATAATTTCAAACCGTTCTTATTTCCTTTAAATGTTCTGATTGCCTTTCCGGGGTTTTATGATTAACTTTAAAGACTAGGCCCAAACTGTGTGCGCATGTCATGTTACTAGAATCGGCGCTGAACAAAATGATAAAAGGATTAAACAAAAAGATGAATGGAAATAATAAAAGACCGGATTTTGTATTAGACTACCAGTGAAATGGTTTGAATAACAAAACAACCGAAACAAGCAGAATAAAATCCTAACACAGCCTTGACAAAACTTAAACAAACTGATATGACAAAATGGAAAGATAAGAAGGTTTGACACAAGACAATATTCGGATTACAACCCTAAGAATAATCCGGACAACAGAAATGACAACAAAATAAGCCACCACAAGCTTCTCTCTTGCTAACCAAGGAACGGAGCGTCCTCCCACTTTATCAAAATTGGCATCTTAGCCACTGAGCTTCGCATCAATACTGCCAAGACCATTATCAGCTTTAATATCATCAACCTCCGTCAACAAGTCCCCAATAGGATTCGAGTGCTTCTGTTATCAGGCCCGATTCCCGCAGAGTGTGTATCATGAGGTGCAAGTAAAGGATTCTGCGCGATATTCTGGGTGTCATTGTCCGGCTTACCACAAACCAACCACCTTATTTCTTTGTGGTTCAAAACAACAGGTTAAAATGGACTCAGTCGGTCCTCATTATTAACAACATCTTTTCCTCTTTTTTTTTTCATTTTCTTTTTCATTTTTTTTTTCGATTTTTTTTTTCGATTTTTTTTTTTCATTTTTTTTTGTTGTGGTCGAATCTTATGGAGATTACCTACGTATCATGACCCCGCATGAAAAGACCTTGCGTAGTTCGGACCAATAAAAGATAAACAATAATAAATATTTTTTTTTCAATTTTCATATGAAAACAAACTGAGTTTCAAAGGTATGAAGATGACCTACAAACTCAAAAATCAAACAACCCACATATTCTAATCAAAAGATTTACAAACGGCCATTTTCTTTCCCCGTTTGATAAAGGCAGCCAAACGGTTATTTTTTCAAATATGTCCCCTTCCCAATTTCATATGAATTTTGTGGCCGGGAGGATTATTTATGACACTTTACGAAAATAACCTTTCAACAACTGAAAGATACTCTAAGGCTATTTCGGCAAGAACGGTTTAAGACGCGGCCGAAGCTGGCTCGGCTTATTTTTGACTAAAATCCAAACGGTATTCACCTGACCGCTGACTCTTTTTTTTTCTTTCTTTTCAAATTACAATAAAACCTGGTGTTGCAAACACGACCCTTCAACACCTCAGGGACGAAGATTTTTAAGGCTGTGTGGGTCAACTGGACCAAAATCCTAAACATGACCCAAAAAGTGGTTGTTTATGCAAAGTCAGCCTTCCGGCATCCCTTTTAGGAACATTCGGCTATGTCTTGATAAAACAGCGTCACCTGACTTCTTTATGACAAAATTAAAATTTGACATATTTTTTTTTTGTTTATTTATTTGTTTTTGGCTATTTTAGCAAAAGGTGGGGTTGGACCCGATGAGGGTTGCCTACGTATCTCACATCCGGTGAGAATCAAACCCGCGTAGTTCGGGCTGACATGAATAAAGTAAATAAACTAATTTTAAATTATTATTTTTTTTTGAATTTGTGAAAGAACTGCTTTAAAAGAAGAAAAGAAGTATATTTTTTTTTTGGATTTTTGATTGATTTTCTTTTTGAAATAAAGACTTCTAAGAATTCCTTTTCTTTTGATTTGAACTTTGAGAATTTCAAAAGTAAAAGAAAAATATTTTTTGTCTGAATTTTCATTTGTTTTCTCTTATTCTAAAGAAGAAAGAAAATATTTTTGGAATTTCACCTTTAATAAAAGAAATGCTTCTAAAAAAGTATTTTTGGAATTTTGAATTTTCTTTTCAATTTTGAAAGAAGAATCAAAATATTTTCGGATTTTTTTTAAAAGAAAATATTTTTATTTTTATTTTTATATTTTATTTTATTTTATTTTATTTTTTTTAAAAAGAAACAATTAAAAAGACTTTCTAAAGAAATCAATAATGGAAAATAAAGATATATATATATATATATATATATATATATATATATATATATATATATATATATATATATCTTTTGGAATTTTACTTTGAATTTTCTTGGCAAGACAAACTATTTTTTTCTATTTTTTTTTATATTTTTTTTAACAAAAAAACAAGACAGAACAACGAATTTTTTTCTATTTTTCCTTTGCTTTTAATAAAACAAACTAATAAGACATTTGTTTTCTCATTTTCTCAAAATTTCGGCAGAGTTTTTGACAGTATTTGGGCATTGGTTTTTTTTTCCAGAAATAAACAATCAATTCTCTAACTGCTATTTTTTTTCCTTTTTTTTCAATTTCACAATATTCCTGATATTCAAAAATCGGTCTACACACAAGTTCGAATCAAATAAATGCGCAAGTAGCAGCAAGTAAGATGCATCAGGATGATCATTTTCATTTTTTGGTACACCTGTCCTAGACAGACCCACCCCATGTGTTGAGCCTCCAAAGTCAGATGCACGTGATGCAAACAAACGTTCCTACTAGGGATCCGGCATGAAGCTGAGTTATTCTAAGTTCATAACTTGGGTATTTGTTCTAGACTGTGTACCCGAGCGGACAACTCGAGTCGAGGAGGGGGCTACGTACCGGGGACCCGCGGGATCGTCCGGCTTTGTAACTTGTCCGGCCTCTTTCTTATTTCAGGTATTGACACTAACAGAATAGGGAGTCTCGACCAGCGAGCTTCTCCCCGGAGGTAAGAAGAGAAGGGTTTCGGCACAGTTTATATACAGTTCAGATAATATCAAAGCGGTAAAAGCAGCATTTAGCACATTAGGCTCAAAACATGTAAAAATCAGATAAAGCCAAATATAACAATTTATCTAAGCTCGAATTTCTAACCCTGAACCAGTGGTTCTGGGTCTTTTATTCCCCAGAAGAGTCGCCAGAGCTGTCACACCTCCTTTATCCGCCCCCGCGGGGGGCATAAGAGTTTTTTTCCAATTAAAGGACAATCGAAACGGGATTTGTTTATTTATTTCAGAGTCGCCACTTGGGAGATTTAGGGTGTCCCAAGTCACCTATTTTAATCCCGAATCGAGGAAAAGAATGACTCTGTATTACAGTCCGCGAACCAGAAATCCAGATAAGGAATTCTATTAACCCGGGAGAAGGTGTTAGGCATTCCCGAGGTTCCGTGGTTCTAGCACGGTCGCTCAACTGTCATATTCGGCTTGTTTATCTGATTTTATGCAATTATGCGCTCATGTGCAAATTTTATCTTTTTACCGCTTTCATAATTGTTATTATTATTT
Organism: Nicotiana sylvestris; assembly: GCF_000393655.2. Lineage (NCBI taxonomy): Eukaryota > Viridiplantae > Streptophyta > Magnoliopsida > Solanales > Solanaceae > Nicotiana > Nicotiana sylvestris. The sequence continues at coordinate 139,731,556 of NC_091058.1, forward strand.
TTAAAAGAATTTGAACATTGTTAAAAACATGTCTTTGGATTGCGTCACATAAAATGCACCCGCGATCCGGAACGTATTTTTATTCAATATTTTGGGATTTGGATTTGGGTCGCATAAATGCGCACCCGTGTTTAAGAATGTATTATTATTAAAATCGTGCCTAAAGCGATTAGCGTATTATCATTTTTGGGTAAGACCGTGGAATTCACTAAACAGTCCATCCCGAATTCTAAATACTCAATTAAACATTTATTGAGGGCCCCGCAATTGGTGCATTTTATTGGGCGAGGCTCATCTCATTTTTATTTTTAAAAGGACAGTCCTAAAATGCCTACATTTTTCTATTGAAATTTGTCTCTACAAAATAAAAGAGAAAATATCTTAATTTATTTACATGTTATTACCTAGTTATATTATACTAGGCATGTTCTCAGTTTGTCAAATTAAAAAAAAACATAGCAATCTAATTTTAATCCTAGACCATTTACATGCTGAAATTAACCAATATTATTTAACTAAACAATATTTCTGCCAAGTTCTTGCTAGATGGCCTATTCGTTTGATTTTTGGCTCGACGGAGTTACTACACCATTTATTTATTTTTAGGCAATATATGTAAATAGTTCATCTGTTAAGCTATCGTCGGATGTTCCACTATATGTATTAAATAGCTACATGATTCTGATTTTTGCAAGCTAAATAATTTGTACATACAAATAAAATTCAGAATATAATTAAAGCAAATTTAGAATTTCAACTCTTCATTTTTCGTATTCATGCTTCATATTCGGATTACAATAACCAGCGTGTCAGTTGTGTACCTGATATTGGAAGCAAAAGAAAATGAAGATGAGAATCAGCAGCAGTAATAACAATACAGCACAGCAACAACAGTCCAGCAACAGTAACAACCCAGGAACAGACCGGTGGAGTAGTAATCCCAAAACAAAAGCTTCAAGCTCTTATGAAACAACCAACAATTAATGCTGATTTCAAAACAATGAATGAAAGCAAAAGATTTTTTTTAGTTTTTTTTATTTGAAAGTTTAAATATTTTTCGGAATTTTTCTTTCTCTCTTAAATATTCAGCTTTTTTTCTTTCTTATTCTCTCTCTTCTATTCTTTTTTTTTCTGTCTATGTGTATTCTCTCCTATTCTTATTCCTGTCTTTTTTCTCTCCCCAAAAAATCTGATTCAAGACCTCTCCTTTATATCTCATCCCAGAAATCTTTTAATCAATTCAAATCAACCCATTTGCTCCTACCAAACCCATTATCTTCCCACTCATCCCCCACTATATTAAACTAACATATCAAACCAACCCATTACATCTTGTCCCCATGCCTACCATAAACAATTGCCATATTCCCCTCCACTACATTATGTTTTGACCCCCATTATATTAAACGATTATATCAAAACCCCACCCCATTAAATTTTGTCCCCCATGCCTACATAAACAATTATAATAATGTTCAATTACCAAACTACCCCTCCGACCTTATTGCAATTACCATTCTACCCCTGAATGTAATGCAATTTACCAAACTACCCCCATCAGCTCTAAACAATCAATTAATCATAACTTAACCAAAATATAGCCAAGATGACCAATTTCTCAACAATCTTCAACAACAAATCAACAATCTTCAACAACAACAGCAAGGAAACAACAATATTAACAACACAATACATGATTCATCAACGAATCAAAAACCAAAACATAAACTCACATTAAATTACTGGATTTAAAATGAACTTCAAACAAAGATGAACATGAATTAAATCTATTTTTAAGCAACAAACATGATGGATTCAAACGATTCAAACAACATTAATAATTTCTGGAGAATACATAACAACACATGAAACAAATTGAAGAAATAATTAATTAAATTTAAATTTGAATCTAACAAACATTAAACTAACAAATTTTTACCTAAACAATAAAACAAACATGAAATAAACATGAAAAACAACTAATTAAATTTCCATTTGAAATATGAAAATTAATTCAACAAAACATATGAATATGAACAAAACAAAAAAAAAATCAAATATCTACCGATTTTAGATTCGAGAAATATCAAAACAAAATACGGACAAAATAAAACTCAAAATCTACTAACCGGATCGAAACGAAATATGTACGGACTGTTTTGACGACCCCAACCAAAACTCGAACAAACGACGGAGACGATCCTAAGCAACTAAAGGAGATGAAGGCAGCGATGAAGCAGATGGGAGGTAGACGGACAGTGGTGAAGCGAAACACAGCAGCAGCCATGCTAGCTCAGGTTCGAGCTCGACGAGGCACAGTAGGGTTAGCCATGGACATTTGGATGGAGAAGACGAAGCAACCGACGCAGTTGATGCAGCTGAACGATGAGACAGAACAGCTGGGGTGCATTTGGGAAGGTTTTCGCGAAAAAGATGAAGTGACGACGCAGGCACAACTGCGTGAACAGTAGCAGCAACGCTGGACGCGAGGAAGAAGGCAGCAGCGACGAGGCAGCGACTGCGTAGTTGTCCATGGCGACGAGGGAGCTTCGAAGACGATGAAGTGAAGCTTGCTGGGTCTGTTTGGAGAAGGTCAAGGTCAACGAGCTGTTCGTCGTCGACGACTGGACGTAGCAGCAGCCATGGATATCGAGCAAGCTTTGAGCTTAACGAAGGAAATGAAGCAACGAAGCAATGGCATCAAGCTTCGAGTTTTGGGCGTGTGTGTGTTTGTGTTGTGGTCGGATTTGTTGTTGTTTAACAATGGTAAAGAAGGGGTAGCCATGGTCGTTGGGACGAAGCTACAAGGGGCAGCCATGGGAGGGTTTTTGGAGAGGATGAAGAGAGGGGGCAGATGTTTTTAGTTTTTAGGGTTTTTTGTGTTTTTTTTTGGTTTTGTTTTGTGTTGGACAAAAAATGAAGAAGGGGTGTTGGGTAATTGGGTTAATGGGGCAGACCGGGTCGACCCGGTTTGAAGTGGACCGGGTCATGGGGAAGGTTGGGCAATTTTTGGGCTTGTGGTTTGAAATTGAAGAAGAGCCCCAATTCCGATTTTCTTTATATTTTCGCTCTCTTTTCTTCTTTTATTTTTCTAAAACTAAATTATAAAAATACTTAAATTATTATTAAGAACTAAATTAAGTTATAAAAGCGCAAATTATCTCCCAATAACAATTAACGCACAATTAAGTAATAATTAAGCATAAAATTGTTCATTTGGACATTAAATGCAAAAGATGCCTATTTTTGTAATTTTCATTTTTTGTAAACAAACTTAATTACTAACAATTGTGGGATTAAATCCTACATGCAAAATGCGACATTTTTTTTTGTATTTTTATTAATTTAACAAATAAACATGCACAGACAAATACAAATAATTATTCAAAAATATCACAAAATTGCACACCAAAGAAAAATCATTTTATTTTTGAATTTTTTTGGAGTAATTCTCATATAAGGAAAAAATCACGTGCTTACAAGTACTAAGTTTGAAATTTTTTTGTGTGATTCAGGTGCTTCTGTTAATCTTATGCCTTTATCTATTTTCAGGAAATTAGAGGGAGAGATTGGAAAAATCAGGTCGATACCTGTGTCCTTGCAACTGGCGGATCAGACCATAATCATACCTAAAGGAATAGTGGAAGATGTACTCGTTCGGATGGACAAATTTGTGTTCCTTGTGGACTTCATTGTGGAGAACATAGAGGAGAATAGGGAGGTCCCTCTGATTCTAGGGAGACCCTTCTTGGTTACTAGAAGAGAAATTCTGGACATTCAAGTAAGGCAGCTCACACTCAGATTGGGGGAAGAAAGGGTGATCTTCAAGATGGAAGGAGCATTGGGGCCCCTAAAGGAGCGAACTTGAGAGAGTAAGCCTGATATGTGTGGGGTGTACCCAAAGAAAACGAAAAAGAAGCTCTCAATATGGATGTGTGCAGTGGATCGGGCATGCAAAGGACATCTCGACTTCGATTTAGACCCCGAATAGATGAATCAGGGAAGTTTCCTTTATCTCTTGCTTTTTATTTGTGTGTCATGGAGATATGCCACAATTTAAAGTGTGGGGTGGGGCATGTAAATGCATACATGTTTTTTTTTTAATTTCTTTTGATTGGATTTTTTTTTGACTTTTCGCAATGATGGATTTTGTTGACTGTCTTCTTGCGGGTTCAAAGTTGAAGAAATTTTTTTTCTTATGCCGCGATTCTTTTCCAAGGGTTTTGTTTGAACCAGGTGTAGGTAGTTAGTTTTTCTTTTGTTAAGAATAAAGAAGTCTTGTGTTATCGTATTTAATAGAGATGACTTTCCTTGACTTTGTTGTGTCTTGAGAGTGGTGAGTTCCTTAGTTGTGACTCCTAGGCTAAAATCTTGACTCTTGGATAAGTGCCTTAAATAGTTTGATTTTGATGTTGCTTAACTGCTTTGAGTAGAGAGTCAGGATAGATCCGGTCCTAAGTGAGTTACGTGCCAATGTGTGTGTGAGATTTTGTTGATATTCTATGCATGTCAGTTGATGTCTAGACTTCCCCGTGTGTCTACAAAGTGAAATAGCAGTCTTGTTCGGTCTAGGAAGTGATATAGGCCTTTTTTTGTTAAACCAATTAAATGTTTATGACCTGCCTGATTGTTGTGTATCCTAGTTAGCCCCTTTAAGCCTGTAATCCTACTTCTTTGGCAACCACACTACATCCCTGATCTTTGTTTGAATTGACTTTCTGTTTGAACCTTCTAGCTCTCTTGAGCACTTGATTATATTTGTGAACTTGTTAAAAGCTAAGTGGAGTATGGTTGGGTTTTAAAGTGGAACTATGGAAAAGGAGAGAGGTGCATTGCTTTGAAAAAATTGTAAGAGCCACTTGTAGGGAATTAAGAAAAAAAAGAACTTAGAGACAAAGAAAAGAGAAAGAAAAGGTTGGTGTTGTATATATTATAAAGAAAATTGATTCCTTGCTATTGCTAGCTCTCATCTTGTTTGTGCTTAAAGAAATTGGGAGCTTGATGTTGTGAAGGTTGGTGTTTGGTTCAAAATAAATGTGAGATTTAAATTGTGAAATTGTATGTATTAAAGTGCTCAGGGAGGTGTAGTCAGTATATCCAAATGTATCATACCCGTCCCGCAGCCTACATTAAAAACAAAATAAATTCCTACTTGTTTTGGACCGAATGAGCTCAATAGTAGAGTATTATACTACGGCCAAGCCTATGGTACGTCTTCTGTGGCACATGAATTTTATTTTTAAGAGTGAGTTAATTCTTTTTATCTTGAGTTCCTAATTGTTCGTGAACTTTATTATATATGGAACTACTCTATATTGTTTGTGTGAGGGCACATGATTTGCGAAGGTACGGTAAAGTCTTTGACCTCTGTGTTAAGGTAAGTGAGTAGGTTGAGAAAAATGCGTGGTGCTTTTGAGTCGAGTCTTGAGGCTAGGATATTATGATAGAGTGCTTAGTCTACTTTAAATATTCTTGACAAAATGAGCTAGGGAAGTTGTCTGATAAGAAGGCCGTCTCTATGTGAAGTGCAGTTTGATTGCTCGAGGACAACAATGGTTTAAGTGTGGGGTGTTGATGGTAGGCTAGAAACCCGTATTTTAGTCATAGTTTGCACTCCAATTACTGCATTTTAATTGTGTTTGACCTTAAATGTTAATGTATTACACTTATTATGTGTTTTATGCCTTGCAAGAAGTAATTCAGAGTTAAGAAGATAATCTGGAGATAAATCGAACAATTTGGAACTTTGAAGTCTGAGTAAAAGTCAAAGAAATTAAACCAGGATCGCGTTTGGAGGTAAGAGGCCAAGTCTGGATGTCAAAACATGAAGAAAAAAATACACTCTAGAAAAATTACACAGCCATGCCACATGGGGTGGCACAACAGTGTATTCTGCTGGAGTCCATCAGAAATCATTCTCTGAACTTTCCCACTAGCATCCCACATAGGGCGGTGCATGTGGCCGCGTGCCTGTATAATTTTCTTAGAGTATTTGCCTGTTTTGGCTTGGAAAGGGTAGTTTCGTTCGGGCCCACTCCTACATGGTATAAATACACCAAAAAAATATTTTTGAAGAGACTTTTGACGTTGGAAGCTTTTGAAGAGCATTAGAGGTTACAAGACACGGGATTTCATCATCTTTCCATCAATTCAATACGGGAGTTTGGATTGTAACGTTAGATTGATGCTTTCTTATTCTTTAACTCTTTTTGTGATGAATTTCTCCATATCAATGGAGTAGTTTACTTTAAGGTTTGACATGATTAGGTAAGTTGGTTGTTGTTTAGGGATTTGACTCCTCTTTAATTGTTTGAATTTATTGGAGGAGCTTTAATATAGTTGTGATCTTATTCCTTATAGTGTTAAATCAAAAGAAGAACATCTTATTGAATATTATTGCAGCGTATGCCTTAGTTTATTTTGGTGATTCTTTGAATTAATCTAGAGATCTTTTTGAGTTACCATTTAAATTAAGATCGAGAAATATTAGCGAGAAGTTTCTCTTAGATTATTCCTACCAATAGATTCTTGCAAGTTTCACTACACTTCATACTATTTTATTTGAAAGATTTAGATTTAATCGAGAGAGGAGTTGGAATAAGAACTATAAGCTAATAACATATTGAATTCGTGAGAATAGATTGAACCTCAAGAGTGAAATATAATAGTATAATATTCGGAATAACAATCTTGCACCTATCATGTCTAAATCCTTATTTCTTACATTGATAAGGACCAAACTCTGCTAATCCCTAGTTCTTTGCAGTCAATTGTCAATTGCTTTACTTTAATAGTTAATCATAGTTTGTAATCGTTTCAAATCAAGCTTTGATCTTTCTGAATAACAGTTAAACCAGAAATTACTAGAGCATTATATAAATCCAATCCCTATGGAGACGATAACTAAACTATACTATCTTTAGCTAGCGAGCGTCAGTTTCGTGTTGTGTTTTGTGCTTGTCACTAAACCGTGCAGGTATTTGATCGAGGTCACATATGAGGAATAAGTTTGAAAGCACATGTTGCACTCATTTTCTCTTGGTCCATTTTTTTTCCAAAGTGGTCTTTACTGCTAGGTTTTAACGGGACAAAAATAAAGCATGCTACCCTAGTTTTTAAGATTGACTTGAGGAGGGGATTTCGGATCACCTGTATCAGACAGATAGTATTCAATCTCTCTCAAGTTCAACCTCAAATACTAGGGGGCATCACACCCTAAGTCAAGGTCCTGGGTTCGTCAAAAACTTTGAGTCCTGAGTTAGGAAACATAGAAGGCATTTTTTTAATATTGATATTGAAAGCCACGACTTGATTATTAGAATTGATTTTAAGGGTCAAATGGTCAAACGAATCGCGCCCGTGTAGCTTATTCTTGCCATGGCAGAAAGCTTTTCGTACCTTCGATTATGCACTCTATATTCAAAGTAATAAAAGAATTTTTACCTTCTATATTTCATCAATCATATTTGCACCAGCGATATTATCGTTAAGTTACTTAGAATAAGTAGTGGGTTCAAAACCCTTAAGCCTACAGGTCCCGCTGAACCGGGGACTACTACCCGATACTAATTTCGGACAATTCGGGTTACCAAATAGCAAAGGCACGAGCCTACTAGGTAGGTTCCAAACATGAAAGGCTACAACCAACTTAAAAACGACTTGGAGATGTCCAAGTCTGTACATTAAAAGTAAGTTCCTTACACATTTTTAATCTATAAAAAATTGCTTAGACCCGGCCTTGAAATTAGACACATTCGGTAGAGAATAATTGTGTTCGGTCAAAATATTCGAATATTCTCATAAACACTTTGTTTTTTATCGGACCTTCCGAAGTCAAAAGCAACTCGAAGTTCTTATTTATCCTAGGCCTCATTCGGGCTTTGGGGGAACAAACAATCTAAGTTATGTCAAATTCTGTGCTAAGGCATCGATGACATATTTTAGACACAAGTCATAAGTCCCGAACATAAAACAAATGCTGAAAAGTAAGGATGCAATATAGTCGAAGGGAAAATTTTATATATAAAAAGGTATTTACAGAGGCATTGTAAATTGGCCCAAAAATAAAAAAAAAATGTACAAAGGAAAACAAAAAATAAACTAAGGCATTTCCCGCTAGTCTTCGCTGGAGGCCGATTCATAGCCTAAAACTTCGGGTTCGTATATCTCTTTGGCCTCGGCCTCTTCGATCTCAACTGATAGATCAAAGCCCTAGGCATGAATATCCTCGAGAGTCTCCCTTCGGGATACCACTTTACATACTCGGCCTTTGTTATTATGCGGGTCTCAGTCACTCCCACATCGTTCTTGTAATGGGCAGTATATCCTGAACCTCGGAGGACTCATTCAAAGCTGCCTCCAACTTGGACTTCAACGCGGTGTACTCCCGGTTGAGGGCATCCCATTTCGAGACAACTAAGTCAAGCTGTGCTCGGAGCTTAACATTCAGCCGAGACCATTTGTCGACTTTATCCTTCATCACTCAGAGCTGGTCGTTGGCCGATTCACAATCCTCTTTAGTGGCCTCCTTTTTTGAGGCCAGGAGATCCATCTTGCTCCTCAACCCCTTGGCCGAGGCCTTGACCTCATTCATTTCGTCCTTGAGTTGGTCGATCAGGTCGATCTTCTCTTGGACTTGCGAAGTTGTGGTGTTAGCAGTTTCTCTTAGCCTCTTGTTATTAATCTCAAACACCCTTATCTTTTTGACCAGAATGGCATGTTCCCGATTCACTAATGAGGCCTCCTTTTGAGCCTTTTCCAGCTTGGCTTGGAGGACGGGGGTGGGGGGGGGTCCTCAAGGGCCTCATCGTTTTGCTCGTTAAGAGCTTTGTACATGTCCCTCTGCCGGACCTTCTCCTTGAGCTCTAACTCGAGTTGATCCACCTTCATCCGAGACTGGTTGAAGCTGTCATGATAAAGCACCGAGGCTTGATGAAATCACTAAAATATACTAAGGGTAAATAAACCCTCTAAGGAATATAAGGAAAGGGAAATATGCCATGTTCAGTGCCTATTGTGCCTCGTTGAAAAGGACCGGTGCATCCACTACTTTTATATTTGCTTGGTACTCTTCGGTCACCAAGTAACGAAGATAGCTGGCTATGCCAACCAGCCCGAACAACACCTGGGTATCCGCTAGGATCGTAAACATGACTGCTCTCTTATGGTCGAGATCCATGCTCGGGGCAGGGAACTGCTTCACCAGCTTTGGGCACGAGCTCGGCCCACCTAACTCCGGAAGCACGTCCTTTTTCGAGATCTCCAAGTGGCCAAACCCAGAGTAGTCCTCCAGCACACCGACGTGCATGCCTTTGGAGAACAGGTTGAGGGCCTTATCTATGACCCATGATGCCTCGGTCAGCTTTTCTTTAATGGTCTGGGCCTCTTCAAATGGAGACTCCTATGATACGGTCACTTTGGAATATCAATGACGTCATCAGCTTCTCTCGAAGCCTCAGTAACTTCTCGAGAGGCCGTAGCCATTGGCTTTCCCTCGGGCTCCCAAGCTGAAGAGGGTTTGGCCTCCCAATCTCCTCCCTCCGGTGCTTCCCGCTCTTCTGCAGCAATGGACGACTCATGGGCGATGAACTCCAAGTTTTTGTTGCTCTTTCAGACCATGACCGTGACCCTCTTTTTCTTTCCCTCGGTGTCCAAATCCGGGGAACCATAAGACCACCGATTTCTTCTCTTTTTATCCTCCTTCTTCACAATGGCCTCGGCGACAGGTTGTCCCGAAGTGGAGGGTTTAGCAGATGGGGATGGAGCCTCGTCCTCCTCCACTGCCCAAAGCTTGGTGGTCTTGGGTAAACTTGTGGAAGGAAGAAAGAGACTTAGTCAAAATGACAGTAGAACAAAAAACGGAATTCAATCAGGGGAAGAAGGTCACTCGCCATGAGAACATGCCTCCCATTTGCCTTTTGAAAGTTTGTGCCACTCGCGCTTGGAGTGCGTTAGTTGCTTGCAAATCCCCTCGACCCACTCTTTGAAATGGGGGGATTGCATTAGGCTCTTGGGTGACCGCTGCACAACGGGAGAATCAGGGCAATGAAAAATAAGATTAAAACTATTTTAACTACTTAAGGGGAGAGGAACTTACGTGTTAGGTTCCACTTCTTATGTAATGGTAGGAACTCCAGGAGAATGAGGTCTCGGTCTTCACCTGAACGAATCTCCCCTACTAGCCACGATCCTTGTCTTCATCAATGCTCGAGAATAGAGCTTTCTTTGCCCGCTGGACAAGCTTGATTAATCTCCCTCGGAAGATTATGGGACTGTATAGGTGAAGCAGCTGGTCGATTGTGAACTGGGGCTCCTCCGTGTTATTAACAAAGTGACGGAGAAGGATCACGATCCTCCAAAATGATGGGTGAATCTACCCGAGGCAGACCTCGTACCTTTTGCATAAGTCAAGGACCATTTTATCCATAGGGCCAAGTGTGAAGGGGTACGTATAAACACTTAAGTACCCCTCCACATACGTGGTGATGCCCTCGTTAGGGCCTGGGACGACCACTTCTTGCTCTCCCACTTGCAGTCCACCTGAACCATCGGGAGCGTGTCCTTGGTGATGGAGCATATGTACCTCCACACATTCTCACCTCGATCCCCTTGCTTGGAGGTTTTTTCGACCTTAAAGTCGTTGTCTATAGAGCATCCTTTGGGGATAAAATTCTTTAGAGGAGGTTATGGGGTTGCTTTCGATAGGACCACTTCCACATCAGTGGCCGGGTTAAAAGTTGAAGTGTCGATATGTTGGGGCACAAATTTCGAAGTTTTGCCATCTCTATCTGGGAATATGAAGGTTGGAAGATGAGTATGAAAGTTTGAAGGCAGATATGATCATTTTAAGATGGGTATAAAGATTTGAAAGTCAAACTTGAAAAATTCAAAGATAAAATATGAAGATTTTAAGATTGGAGATGAATAAATGAAGATACAGAGAACAATGTATGAAGGTTTGAAGGGATTAAGAACAACAAAAAAGCTTGGGGGTAACTTAAGAAGGTTTGAAATTGAAAAATAAAAAGTGTAAAAGGAACCAGAGCTTTTATAAGATGAAGGTAATTAATGCGAAACATTTAGCATTCGAGGATGGTCAACTGGCGGCTGATGTTCGAAGTCAGAAGGACATGACTGATGAGATGTTTTACTGACTTGTCGACCCGATTGTAGCGTACAGAGGAAGGAACCTAGGTCAATTAATCACTTCTCGTTGTTCCGATGAATCTTCTCTTCAAAAAGTGAGAGGACAATCTGTGTACGGGTAAAATTAGAGATAAAGTTACCTCCCAATTTCCCCGTAAAAAATGACAGGGAAGCACGATCTGACACGACCCCGGGTAAAGCCAAGGGGTTTCGGGTCTCGAAGCTCAAGGAGGACGAATGGTGCACCTAGGGCCGGATACGGTTGAGCATCGGGTGCGAGAAGAGTGAAGGTCCGAGGCTAAGGGAAAAATAGTTAGAGATAATAAATGGGAAGCTATAATATCCGCCCTCAACCGGATGTTACGGCGGAATCTCACCTGATATCAACCACAATTCAGCTTTTATTGGGAAAAGAAGATTTTTTTACCTTATTTAGATTTGTACTAGGATTGAAACTCCCCTACTATATAACTGAGAGAACCTTTTCATTTTAAAACCACTATTGGCGCGCATATCAAAGCAATTAAAGTTCATTTTGGTTCTCTAGTTACTGTTCATAGTGTTCTTCAGCAGCTTAATCATTTGGTTTCAACCGAGCCCATCTTGAGGGCTCGACTGAGGTTAATTTTTAGTGTTTATATAAAAGCCAGGCTTAATTATTCATCATGTTTGGTTTGATCATTTTGCTTCTCTTTACTTTAACTATTTTCTGTTCATATATCATCGTGTTAAATTAAATCACGTATTCTTTAACTGTGTATCTCTGTCCAGCGTATACCTCTCACCACTCAACTAATTTATATATTACTTATCCAGAAAATGTAAATTTTATATAGCAACTTAGCATGTTATTGAAATTTGTTTGCATATTTTTTTGTCTAATGCCATAAGGCTAACCAGAGTCAAATTAACAGGTTTGCAAGCATACTAATTACTTTGAACTCGAACTATGTATAAGTTCACATCTATTTCATGATGAAAGATTGTTGAGTTAGCCCCTTCCTTTTCCTGTTAAGACAAAAAGTTGTGAATATAAACATGATGTGGTGGGAGATGATGAACAATCTATGAAGGAAACAACAAATGAAACAATAATTTTATATCCAACACATCCATCATTAGTTATTGAATCCAACCTACCATATAGTACCAATGCAATGGATATTGTTGCCTCGATACTAGCTATCCTTCATTGAATTACTGGGAAATAGTCCTTGATTACTAATTGGTAACTTCAAAAAATAGTGAATTTACTAGTATAGTGGGACATGCTATTGAAGGGAATTGATGGATCTAACTTAATTGTTGCACCTTGTCGTGCGGATTTTATGTTACATGTGTTAATAGTGTAGAGAGTTTAAGTTTGCACTATAATTTGGGGTTAATGACAATAATGACCTTGAAAGGAGCTGGTTGTAAACTTTTAACATTTGGAGCAGGTCCCTGAACAAGGGGCAAAATTTCAACTTTGACAAGTTCTGTACTATGGGCAAAACTTTTGACTTTTGAACTTGAAGATTTGTCTACTAGTCAAGTGACCTGCCCTAAAGACCGAAGTTAAAGATCACCCCCTATGGTGTCCTATTTCTGCCATTTCTTTGCTATAATTTGTTTAATTAAAATAGTTTACTGTCACGACTCCAATTTTCCTCTGTGGGATGTCGTGATGGAACCTAGTCTCTAAGACTAGGTAAGCCTAGAATATATGCAGAATATGCAGAAATAACGAATAAACTCTTAAATACTCAACAACTATTATAAAAAAAACTCCACAACTCAGCATTCCCAAAATCTGGTGATAACAAGTCACGAGCTCTACAAATAAGTTTTGGCCGTCCCTATACAACAGTGTCTATAAAGGAAAAGAAAACGAAGTAGATTAGATAGAGGGTGACTCCGAGACCTGCGGACGCCGGCAGGTATACTGAACGAGTAATTAACAATGTAATAATAATGACAATGGAAATGAAACAAGTAAGAAATATACCAAGATTGACTACATTGAACTAAGGCAATTAATGCATCACGGAAGAAAACAAGAAATGTTATGCCAAGGAAACAAAGCAACCAAAACACAAGTGAAGTAATAGAAAAATATCAACAAGAGTAACAACCGTGGTACCACCTCATAGTCTCAAATCACAAAACAATTCACAATATTTCCTTATATCACCATGGGAGCCTTGCATTTAGTTTTGAAAATCATTTTTCCCGAAATAGCTTCTCGCATTTTAGCCCACCTTATCACACCACTTGGCTTCAAGTAGTTCCCCTACTAACAACACGCATATCAAGCCCACCTTATATCACCGCATGCGTTTCAACCCTAAATCCGTATGCATTCGCTTGTGTATCAATATCACAATCTAACACAAATCGCACCTCAAGTGCCCAATATCACAACTTGCCAAAGAAGTCAACAATAAGGGTGTTTTCAAAATAAATAGCCCGTGGCTCAACCACAATATTCACAAGTCTCACAATAAAAACCGAAAGTGAATAACTGAACAAGAATAATATTTCACAACTTTACAACTTTGCCTTAATGTGAATCACGACCTTTATCACTCAATACCGATTTAAACAACAAGATATTCCAAGAATAACAACTTCAAGTAAAGAACTCAACGATTATATGACATGAAGGACCTATATAGCTTCCAGAATCTAAATCCGACCCCGATATCAATAAACTCAACTCCCAGTCAAGCTTCTCAACCTTCCAAACCTTCAACTTTCTAACTTTCGCCAATCCAAGCCGAAACGACCTACAACCCTCCAAATCAACATCCGGATACGCTCCTAAGTCCAAAATCACCATACGGAGCTATTGGAACTGTCAAAACTCCATTCCGGAGTCTTATACTCAAAAGTCAAACTGTGGTCAACTCTTTCAACTTAAACCTCCAACTTAGGGACTATGTGTCCCATTTCACTCTGAAACTCACCCGAAACCAAAATCAAACACCCCCGGAAATTCACATAACCATAATACAATATAGAGGAGGCAATCAATAGGGGATCGAGGCTAAAATACTCAAAATGACCGGCCAGGTCATTACATACTCTCCCTTTTAAAACAAACGTTCATCCTCGAACAAGTATAGAGATATACCTGAACTGGTAAAAAGATGAGGATAACGGCTACCCATATTATGCTCGGTCTCTCAAGTTTCCTCCTTGACTAGTTGACACGTCCACTAAACCTTCATTGAAGCAATGTTCTTCAACCTCAACTTACGGACCTGCCTGTCCAAAATGGCCACCAGCTCTTTAAGATAATACAAAGCCTTGTCCAATTGGATTAAGCTGAAGTCTAACACATAGGAAAGATCACTGTGATACTTCTGGAGCATAACAACATGGAATACTAGATGAACTACAGCTAGACTAGGTGGCAGTGGAAGCTTGTAGGCCACCTCTCGAATCCTATCAAGAATCTCAAAAGGTCTGATATACCTAGGACTCCACTTGTTATTCTTCCCAAACCTCATAACACCCTTCATGGGAGAAACACGGAGCAAGACCCGCTCCCTAAACATTAATAAAACATTGTGAACCTTCTGATCTGCATAACTCTTTTATTTAGATTGGGCTGTCTGAAACTGATCTTGAATCAATTTAACCTTTTCCAAAGCATCCTGAACCAAGTCATTACCCAATAGCCTAGCCTTACCCGGCTCAAACCATCCTACCGGAGACCGACACCGCTTCCCATATAAGGCCTCATACAGAGCCATCTAAATTCTCGATTGGTAGCTATTGTTGTAGGCAAACTTTGCAAGCGGCAAGAACTGATCCTAAGAACCACCAAACTCCATGACACATGCACGAAGCATATCACCTAATATCTGAATAGTGCACTCGGATTGTTCGTCTGTCTGAGGGTCGAATGCTGTATTCAACTAAACCCGTGTGCCCAACTTTTGCTGTACGGCCTTCCAAAACTGCGATATAAACTGCGTACCCCGGTCAGAGATGATGGATACTAGCATGCCATGAAGTCAAACAATCTTGCAAATATAGACTTGAGCCGACTGCTTTGAAGAGTAAGTAGTCACCACTAGAATGAAATGAGCCGACTTGGTCAACCTATCCACAATCACTCATATTGCATCAAACTTCTTCTAAGTCCATGGGAGCCCAACAAAAAAATCCATGGTAACTTGCTCCCATTTCCACTCGGGAATCTCTAGCCTCTGAAGCAACCCACCTAGCCACTGATGGTCATACTTCATCTACTGATAATTTAGGCACCGAGCTACACACTCCACTATGTCTTTCTTTATCCTCCTTTACCAATAGTGCTTCCTCAAGTCATGATACTTCTTAGCTGCACCTGGATGAATGGAGTTTTGCGAACTGTGGGTCTCTTAAAGAATCAACTCAGACAAGACATCTACATTGGGTATACATAGCCGACCTTGCATCCGTAACACACCGTTATCCCTAATAGAAACCTCCTTGGCATCTCCATGCTGAGTCGTGTCCTTGAGGACAAGCCAATGGGGGTCATCATACTAACTTTGTCTTATACGATCATATAGAGAACACCGATAAACCACACAAGATTCGACTCGACTCGGCTTCGAAACATCCAATATAACAAATGGTTAGTCAAGACTTGAACATCCAATGCTAATGGCCTCTCCGCTGTCAGTAGATATTCTAAACAACCCAAATTCTTCGCCTTTCAACTCAAGGCATCAACCACCATATTATCCTTCCCAGATGATATAGAATGGTGATATCATAGTTCTTAAGAAACTCTAACCAC
The DNA here is from genome assembly GCF_000393655.2 of Nicotiana sylvestris. Lineage (NCBI taxonomy): Eukaryota > Viridiplantae > Streptophyta > Magnoliopsida > Solanales > Solanaceae > Nicotiana > Nicotiana sylvestris. The sequence continues at coordinate 139,747,478 of NC_091058.1, forward strand.
CTCCATTGCCGCAAGTTAAGATCCTTCTATTTGAATAGATATTGTAGACTTCGGTGGCCGGTATAGACCTCACAAGAGGCACCATACAAATAGTGCCACCAAATCATCAAGGAATGAACAATATCTGCTAACTCAAGGTCGTGGACATGATAATTCTTCTCATGTACCTTCAGCTATCCAGACGCATAGGCAATCACCCTACCGTCTGGCATCAACACCGCGTCGAGGCCAACCCACGAAGCATCACAATACATAGTGTAAAATCCCGAACCCGTAGGCAACACCAACACAAAGGCTATAGTCAAAGTAGTTTTGAGCTTTTGAAAGTTCTCCTCACACTCCTTGGTCCACCTAAATGGAGCGC